>NC_142626.1:24057113-24169613 GCF_059453375.1 Lepisosteus platostomus | reverse complement strand
CCTAACCCTAACCCTAACCCTAACCCTAACCCTAACCCTAACCCTAACCCTAACCCTAACCCTAACCCTAACCCTAACCCTAACCCTAACCCTAACCCTAACCCTAACCCTAACCCTAACCCTAACCCTAACCCTAACCCTAACCCTAACCCTAACCCTAACCCTAACCCTAACCCTAACCCTAACCCTAACCCTAACCCTAACCCTAACCCTAACCCTAACCCTAACCCTAACCCCTAACCCTAACCCTAACCCTAACCCTAACCCTAACCCTAACCCTAACCCTAACCCTAACCCTAACCCTAACCCTAACATTTAAACTGGTAAGCCCCAAAGCCGCAGAACAAGATGGGGACAAGAACAACAAAAACATTGTAAATCTAAGCAACAACTTCCACCCCACAACTGAACAAATAAACCTCCTCAATAAGGGCTTATCATTTGTCCCCACAGTAGGGACAAAGAAAGGTCAGAAAACCCGACTGAAAAGCGAAATCCGACAATACCACCGTCGCCTTAAACTGACCGCCTTCTTTGAGGATAAAGACACCGACACAGAAAGGGTTCCCTTCCTGCCTAAATCCAGTTGGGAACCAAGGGAAAACCAACTGCCACCAGAAATCCAGGAAATAATCCAAGAGGACAACACAATTCTACAGAAACTCCGACCATACAGGGACTCACACAACATAACAAAGGAGGAAACCGTAGCCTTAAAACATTTAAAGGAAAACAAACATATAGTCATAAAACCAGCAGACAAAGGGAGTGCAATAGTTATCATGGATAGAGAACAATACATTGCAGAAGCACACAGACAATTAAATAATCAGGAACACTATACTACTTTGGAAGAACCGCTGTACAAACAAACAGCACTAGAAATAGGGCAAATCCTACAAACTCTGGTTGAACTAAAACACCTAACAAAAAAACAGGCATTCTACCTAAGAGGAGAGGAATCACCACGACCGAGGATCTTCTACCTCCTCCCAAAAATTCATAAAGCCCCAGAAACATGGCCACTCCCCTACGAAATTCCACCTGGGAGGCCCATAGTGTCCGACTGCAACAGTGAATCCTACAGAATAGCAGAATATCTAGACCATTTCCTCAACCCCATTTCTAAACACCACCCAAGTTACATCAAAGACACCTATGACTTTGTAGCCAAAGTCAAAAATGCTACAATACAACAGGAAGCCTTCCTGTTCACCATTGACATTGACAGTCTATACACCAACATTGAAACTACCGAGGGACTGAAAGCAGTCCGGGAGTGGTTTCTCAAATACCCTGACCGCAACAGACCAGAAACCCAAATTCTGAAGCTATTGGAAATTAGCCTCAACAAAAACGATTTTGAATTTGAAGAGCATCACTACTTACAAATAAAAGGAACTGCTATGGGGAAGCGCTTTGCTCCGGCCTATGCTGACATCTATATGGCCCATTGGGAAGCCACAGTATTCCCAAAATGCACACACAAACCTACACACTACTTCAGGTACCTCGACGACATCTGGGGAACCTGGACGCACGGCCCACAGGCCTTTCAAGAATTCATTAACACCCTCAACACACACCACAGGTCCATTAAACTCAAATACACCAAGCAGGAAAACCAGATAGATTTCCTAGACACCACCACATACAAGGGTTCCTCCTTCAACAACACAGGCAAACTGGACATTAAGGTATATTTCAAAGACACGGACACACACGGCTTACTGCACAAAGACAGCTTCCATCCAAAACATACTTTCAAAGGACTGGTAAAATCACAACTCCTACGCTTCCACAAAATCTGCACACAACAACAAGACTTTGAGGAAGCCAAACACACACTCTTCCAAGCTCTACGCCTGAGAGGATACACACGAAGTTTCCTCAGAAATGTGGCACAAACATTTCTAAACAGAAAAACACCTGATGACAGCAAAATAATACCCCTCATCACAACATACTCCCAACTCAGCGTAATAACCAACCAAAAACTAAAGTCTACATTCACCACGATATTAGAAAACACAAACCTACTGAGGGAACACAAAATCATATCTGCATATAGAAAAAACAAAAACCTACAGGATTATTTAGTCCAAAGCAAACTAAAACCTGTACAAAACAGATCAAATACACCAAAAGCCAAACACTTCAAACAGAAAACAACGATCCAAAACAACAAAACCAAAGAAATCTTCCAGTTGCAAAGGGCGCTCTCAGAAAACACCAATAACGCTGTCTATGGCATCCAGTGCAAAACGTGCGGGCTGACCTATGTGGGGGAAACAGGTAACTCCATCCGAACCCGACTGGCACAACACAGGTACAACATCCGGAACCAGCGGGAAAGGAGGACTCACCTGGTGGCACACTTCCTACAGCACGGGCTGGAAGCGCTGGAGGCCACAGGACTGGAGAGCAACCCCAACTGGACAGAGATGGAAAGAAAGAAAAAGGAAACGGAGTGGATCAAAAGACTTCATACTACCTTTCCACAAGGCCTGAACATCAGAAAATAAACTGGGAGGGTTTCAGTCGTTGGAAGGAGAGTGCAACACTCCTTGTCCCAGATGGTCCCTTTTTAGAGAAAATCTGGGAGAAAGAGCTTTGTTCCCCTACCCTAACTAGCCAGATCCTACAGGGACTGGAACTCTTCACAGTCACTGTTTCAGCACTCAGGCAACAAACAAAAGAAGACCTAAAACCAATTGAAACTTTCACAGCCCACACACCAGTCCTACCAGGAAGGAAAACAAAAGACCCTAACGGCCTATTGAGAGGTTAACGGCCCATACATAATCCTAAGCAGGAAAGCAGAAACCCATTCACCCACTGAAACTGCACCTACAAACACAGAAACAAAAGGAATAGTATTCAAACCACCCCCCTGGGAGGAACTACACTCACCGCCCCTTTGAAAACAAGATAAAAACAGGCCAACAGGGACACAGTGCCCCATAACAACGCCTGAAGAAGACCCAGGCAGGTCGAAACGTCGCGACACAAAGAAAAGCAAGATTGCCTTTTTTCACGGAGCCACAGACTCTACAGAGGTAAATTGCCTAACAGTGGAAACCTAACGGTGCCAACGAAGCTTTAGGCATTTTACTGGTAAGTATGGATCGTTATGGTATGCGTCAACCCAGAGTTGACAACGCACGCTGCCGTACGGTCACTCTCCACACCGCCGCCCACACCGCCTACACACCAAACCACACCACATCAAACACATCAAACAGACAGGATACCTTCCAACTAGGAACCAGGATCATCTACAAAATGATCCAGACAGTCCACCACCTAAAAAACACAGCAGTTTCCGGAGGGGAGAACCAGGCACCCGCCAGCCTACGACGGAAGACAGAGGAACTCAAGCACCTCATAAGACCGGCCAACCCAACCGCACTCACATGTTTGAAGCTAGTAAGCAATGCCAAAAACTGGCTCCACACCTCATTGCAGATCCTCGAAGAGCACTACGAGGAAACTCTCACACATCTGTCCAGACGACTGGAGGACCTGGAGCTTCCCCGCTGGGAACAAGCTTTCGCGGTTGCCTCCAACTGGGCAAAGAAAAATTATGGGAGGAAAATACAGAAGGACACGTTGGACCATACACAAGCTATGGTTACTGCTACACTTAGCAACAAGGAATCCACTATCCCCACGTCTCCAAACAGATTCCAAATACTCGACACACTAATCAGGGAAGAGGTAAATGGCTCGGAAGAGACATACGTAACCCAGGCAGAATCCCATCCAGAACCAGTGAAGAGACACTGGGAAAGCAGACATCCAACCCAGAAATCTGGCCCCATGAGAGCCAGAGCATATACTCCGGAAATAGATGACTTTCCTCCGATCCCCATGCCACAAAGGATCCGAAGAGAGCAGAGAAGACAAGAGGGAACCATGAGAAACACCCTAACTGGAATCTGTATCCCAAACAGCACCACCAGGGTACACCTCTCCCAGGACTCTAGCTCTGACCCTAACCTCAGCCCTAACCCTAACGCTTATACTGACGTTAACACCAACCCCGACACCAACCCTAACCCTAACCTTATCCCCAACCCTAATCCTAACCCTGACATTAACCCCGATCCTAACCCCGACCCTGATCCTAACCCTAACCCTAATACTAACACTGACATTAACCCTGATCCTAACCCCGACCCTGATCCTAACCCTAACCCTAATACTAACACTGACATTAATCCTGATCCTAACCCCGACCCTGATCCTAACCCTAACCCTAATCTTAACCCTGACATCAACCCTGATCCTAACCCCGACCTTGATCCTAACCCTGACTCCGACCCCGACTATTACCCCCCCACACCACCACCAGCCCAACCAAGATACAGACCACATCGACATGACAAGACCACAAGAAAGCTAACGGACTGGAAGCTGGAAACCCACAAACGCTGGCTCTGCATAGGGGACTCCAATTTATCAAGAATACCCCCCTATGAAAATCCAGATCTACAGATAGAAAGCTACCCAGGAGCATCATTTTACAATGCAGCAAACCTCCTACAACACACCCCCCGGAACACAGGAGTGGAGAAAATCATTCTGTCCTTTGGAATCAATAACAAGGCACAAAAAGCAAAGGAAACAGCCATCAAACAACTACAACAGATGCTACGGGAAGCTAAGGGAACCTTCCCATCTGCAGAAATATACATCCCACTGATTAATTACTCCAGAGACCTGGAACCAGGATTCAGGAAAAACCTGGACACAATAAACAATCACATACAGCAAAACATGCCATACCTCCCCAAACTGGAAGAAGCCCTTTTCAAGACAGAAAGAGATGGAATTCACTGGACCACCGCAACAGCTCAAAAAATGCTAGACCACTGGTCACAACATTTAAACTGGTAAGCCCCAAAGCCGCAGAACAAGATGGGGACAAGAACAACAAAAACATTGTAAATCTAAGCAACAACTTCCACCCCACAACTGAACAAATAAACCTCCTCAATAAGGGCTTATCATTTGTCCCCACAGTAGGGACAAAGAAAGGTCAGAAAACCCGACTGAAAAGCGAAATCCGACAATACCACCGTCGCCTTAAACTGACCGCCTTCTTTGAGGATAAAGACACCGACACAGAAAGGGTTCCCTTCCTGCCTAAATCCAGTTGGGAACCAAGGGAAAACCAACTGCCACCAGAAATCCAGGAAATAATCCAAGAGGACAACACAATTCTACAGAAACTCCGACCATACAGGGACTCACACAACATAACAAAGGAGGAAACCGTAGCCTTAAAACATTTAAAGGAAAACAAACATATAGTCATAAAACCAGCAGACAAAGGGAGTGCAATAGTTATCATGGATAGAGAACAATACATTGCAGAAGCACACAGACAATTAAATAATCAGGAACACTATACTACTTTGGAAGAACCGCTGTACAAACAAACAGCACTAGAAATAGGGCAAATCCTACAAACTCTGGTTGAACTAAAACACCTAACAAAAAAACAGGCATTCTACCTAAGAGGAGAGGAATCACCACGACCGAGGATCTTCTACCTCCTCCCAAAAATTCATAAAGCCCCAGAAACATGGCCACTCCCCTACGAAATTCCACCTGGGAGGCCCATAGTGTCCGACTGCAACAGTGAATCCTACAGAATAGCAGAATATCTAGACCATTTCCTCAACCCCATTTCTAAACACCACCCAAGTTACATCAAAGACACCTATGACTTTGTAGCCAAAGTCAAAAATGCTACAATACAACAGGAAGCCTTCCTGTTCACCATTGACATTGACAGTCTATACACCAACATTGAAACTACCGAGGGACTGAAAGCAGTCCGGGAGTGGTTTCTCAAATACCCTGACCGCAACAGACCAGAAACCCAAATTCTGAAGCTATTGGAAATTAGCCTCAACAAAAACGATTTTGAATTTGAAGAGCATCACTACTTACAAATAAAAGGAACTGCTATGGGGAAGCGCTTTGCTCCGGCCTATGCTGACATCTATATGGCCCATTGGGAAGCCACAGTATTCCCAAAATGCACACACAAACCTACACACTACTTCAGGTACCTCGACGACATCTGGGGAACCTGGACGCACGGCCCACAGGCCTTTCAAGAATTCATTAACACCCTCAACACACACCACAGGTCCATTAAACTCAAATACACCAAGCAGGAAAACCAGATAGATTTCCTAGACACCACCACATACAAGGGTTCCTCCTTCAACAACACAGGCAAACTGGACATTAAGGTATATTTCAAAGACACGGACACACACGGCTTACTGCACAAAGACAGCTTCCATCCAAAACATACTTTCAAAGGACTGGTAAAATCACAACTCCTACGCTTCCACAAAATCTGCACACAACAACAAGACTTTGAGGAAGCCAAACACACACTCTTCCAAGCTCTACGCCTGAGAGGATACACACGAAGTTTCCTCAGAAATGTGGCACAAACATTTCTAAACAGAAAAACACCTGATGACAGCAAAATAATACCCCTCATCACAACATACTCCCAACTCAGCGTAATAACCAACCAAAAACTAAAGTCTACATTCACCACGATATTAGAAAACACAAACCTACTGAGGGAACACAAAATCATATCTGCATATAGAAAAAACAAAAACCTACAGGATTATTTAGTCCAAAGCAAACTAAAACCTGTACAAAACAGATCAAATACACCAAAAGCCAAACACTTCAAACAGAAAACAACGATCCAAAACAACAAAACCAAAGAAATCTTCCAGTTGCAAAGGGCGCTCTCAGAAAACACCAATAACGCTGTCTATGGCATCCAGTGCAAAACGTGCGGGCTGACCTATGTGGGGGAAACAGGTAACTCCATCCGAACCCGACTGGCACAACACAGGTACAACATCCGGAACCAGCGGGAAAGGAGGACTCACCTGGTGGCACACTTCCTACAGCACGGGCTGGAAGCGCTGGAGGCCACAGGACTGGAGAGCAACCCCAACTGGACAGAGATGGAAAGAAAGAAAAAGGAAACGGAGTGGATCAAAAGACTTCATACTACCTTTCCACAAGGCCTGAACATCAGAAAATAAACTGGGAGGGTTTCAGTCGTTGGAAGGAGAGTGCAACACTCCTTGTCCCAGATGGTCCCTTTTTAGAGAAAATCTGGGAGAAAGAGCTTTGTTCCCCTACCCTAACTAGCCAGATCCTACAGGGACTGGAACTCTTCACAGTCACTGTTTCAGCACTCAGGCAACAAACAAAAGAAGACCTAAAACCAATTGAAACTTTCACAGCCCACACACCAGTCCTACCAGGAAGGAAAACAAAAGACCCTAACGGCCTATTGAGAGGTTAACGGCCCATACATAATCCTAAGCAGGAAAGCAGAAACCCATTCACCCACTGAAACTGCACCTACAAACACAGAAACAAAAGGAATAGTATTCAAACCACCCCCCTGGGAGGAACTACACTCACCGCCCCTTTGAAAACAAGATAAAAACAGGCCAACAGGGACACAGTGCCCCATAACAACGCCTGAAGAAGACCCAGGCAGGTCGAAACGTCGCGACACAAAGAAAAGCAAGATTGCCTTTTTTCACGGAGCCACAGACTCTACAGAGGTAAATTGCCTAACAGTGGAAACCTAACGGTGCCAACGAAGCTTTAGGCATTTTACTGGTAAGTATGGATCGTTATGGTATGCGTCAACCCAGAGTTGACAACGCACGCTGCCGTACGGTCACTCTCCACACCGCCGCCCACACCGCCTACACACCAAACCACACCACATCAAACACATCAAACAGACAGGATACCTTCCAACTAGGAACCAGGATCATCTACAAAATGATCCAGACAGTCCACCACCTAAAAAACACAGCAGTTTCCGGAGGGGAGAACCAGGCACCCGCCAGCCTACGACGGAAGACAGAGGAACTCAAGCACCTCATAAGACCGGCCAACCCAACCGCACTCACATGTTTGAAGCTAGTAAGCAATGCCAAAAACTGGCTCCACACCTCATTGCAGATCCTCGAAGAGCACTACGAGGAAACTCTCACACATCTGTCCAGACGACTGGAGGACCTGGAGCTTCCCCGCTGGGAACAAGCTTTCGCGGTTGCCTCCAACTGGGCAAAGAAAAATTATGGGAGGAAAATACAGAAGGACACGTTGGACCATACACAAGCTATGGTTACTGCTACACTTAGCAACAAGGAATCCACTATCCCCACGTCTCCAAACAGATTCCAAATACTCGACACACTAATCAGGGAAGAGGTAAATGGCTCGGAAGAGACATACGTAACCCAGGCAGAATCCCATCCAGAACCAGTGAAGAGACACTGGGAAAGCAGACATCCAACCCAGAAATCTGGCCCCATGAGAGCCAGAGCATATACTCCGGAAATAGATGACTTTCCTCCGATCCCCATGCCACAAAGGATCCGAAGAGAGCAGAGAAGACAAGAGGGAACCATGAGAAACACCCTAACTGGAATCTGTATCCCAAACAGCACCACCAGGGTACACCTCTCCCAGGACTCTAGCTCTGACCCTAACCTCAGCCCTAACCCTAACGCTTATACTGACGTTAACACCAACCCCGACACCAACCCTAACCCTAACCTTATCCCCAACCCTAATCCTAACCCTGACATTAACCCCGATCCTAACCCCGACCCTGATCCTAACCCTAACCCTAATACTAACACTGACATTAACCCTGATCCTAACCCCGACCCTGATCCTAACCCTAACCCTAATACTAACACTGACATTAATCCTGATCCTAACCCCGACCCTGATCCTAACCCTAACCCTAATCTTAACCCTGACATCAACCCTGATCCTAACCCCGACCTTGATCCTAACCCTGACTCCGACCCCGACTATTACCCCCCCACACCACCACCAGCCCAACCAAGATACAGACCACATCGACATGACAAGACCACAAGAAAGCTAACGGACTGGAAGCTGGAAACCCACAAACGCTGGCTCTGCATAGGGGACTCCAATTTATCAAGAATACCCCCCTATGAAAATCCAGATCTACAGATAGAAAGCTACCCAGGAGCATCATTTTACAATGCAGCAAACCTCCTACAACACACCCCCCGGAACACAGGAGTGGAGAAAATCATTCTGTCCTTTGGAATCAATAACAAGGCACAAAAAGCAAAGGAAACAGCCATCAAACAACTACAACAGATGCTACGGGAAGCTAAGGGAACCTTCCCATCTGCAGAAATATACATCCCACTGATTAATTACTCCAGAGACCTGGAACCAGGATTCAGGAAAAACCTGGACACAATAAACAATCACATACAGCAAAACATGCCATACCTCCCCAAACTGGAAGAAGCCCTTTTCAAGACAGAAAGAGATGGAATTCACTGGACCACCGCAACAGCTCAAAAAATGCTAGACCACTGGTCACAACATTTAAACTGGTAAGCCCCAAAGCCGCAGAACAAGATGGGGACAAGAACAACAAAAACATTGTAAATCTAAGCAACAACTTCCACCCCACAACTGAACAAATAAACCTCCTCAATAAGGGCTTATCATTTGTCCCCACAGTAGGGACAAAGAAAGGTCAGAAAACCCGACTGAAAAGCGAAATCCGACAATACCACCGTCGCCTTAAACTGACCGCCTTCTTTGAGGATAAAGACACCGACACAGAAAGGGTTCCCTTCCTGCCTAAATCCAGTTGGGAACCAAGGGAAAACCAACTGCCACCAGAAATCCAGGAAATAATCCAAGAGGACAACACAATTCTACAGAAACTCCGACCATACAGGGACTCACACAACATAACAAAGGAGGAAACCGTAGCCTTAAAACATTTAAAGGAAAACAAACATATAGTCATAAAACCAGCAGACAAAGGGAGTGCAATAGTTATCATGGATAGAGAACAATACATTGCAGAAGCACACAGACAATTAAATAATCAGGAACACTATACTACTTTGGAAGAACCGCTGTACAAACAAACAGCACTAGAAATAGGGCAAATCCTACAAACTCTGGTTGAACTAAAACACCTAACAAAAAAACAGGCATTCTACCTAAGAGGAGAGGAATCACCACGACCGAGGATCTTCTACCTCCTCCCAAAAATTCATAAAGCCCCAGAAACATGGCCACTCCCCTACGAAATTCCACCTGGGAGGCCCATAGTGTCCGACTGCAACAGTGAATCCTACAGAATAGCAGAATATCTAGACCATTTCCTCAACCCCATTTCTAAACACCACCCAAGTTACATCAAAGACACCTATGACTTTGTAGCCAAAGTCAAAAATGCTACAATACAACAGGAAGCCTTCCTGTTCACCATTGACATTGACAGTCTATACACCAACATTGAAACTACCGAGGGACTGAAAGCAGTCCGGGAGTGGTTTCTCAAATACCCTGACCGCAACAGACCAGAAACCCAAATTCTGAAGCTATTGGAAATTAGCCTCAACAAAAACGATTTTGAATTTGAAGAGCATCACTACTTACAAATAAAAGGAACTGCTATGGGGAAGCGCTTTGCTCCGGCCTATGCTGACATCTATATGGCCCATTGGGAAGCCACAGTATTCCCAAAATGCACACACAAACCTACACACTACTTCAGGTACCTCGACGACATCTGGGGAACCTGGACGCACGGCCCACAGGCCTTTCAAGAATTCATTAACACCCTCAACACACACCACAGGTCCATTAAACTCAAATACACCAAGCAGGAAAACCAGATAGATTTCCTAGACACCACCACATACAAGGGTTCCTCCTTCAACAACACAGGCAAACTGGACATTAAGGTATATTTCAAAGACACGGACACACACGGCTTACTGCACAAAGACAGCTTCCATCCAAAACATACTTTCAAAGGACTGGTAAAATCACAACTCCTACGCTTCCACAAAATCTGCACACAACAACAAGACTTTGAGGAAGCCAAACACACACTCTTCCAAGCTCTACGCCTGAGAGGATACACACGAAGTTTCCTCAGAAATGTGGCACAAACATTTCTAAACAGAAAAACACCTGATGACAGCAAAATAATACCCCTCATCACAACATACTCCCAACTCAGCGTAATAACCAACCAAAAACTAAAGTCTACATTCACCACGATATTAGAAAACACAAACCTACTGAGGGAACACAAAATCATATCTGCATATAGAAAAAACAAAAACCTACAGGATTATTTAGTCCAAAGCAAACTAAAACCTGTACAAAACAGATCAAATACACCAAAAGCCAAACACTTCAAACAGAAAACAACGATCCAAAACAACAAAACCAAAGAAATCTTCCAGTTGCAAAGGGCGCTCTCAGAAAACACCAATAACGCTGTCTATGGCATCCAGTGCAAAACGTGCGGGCTGACCTATGTGGGGGAAACAGGTAACTCCATCCGAACCCGACTGGCACAACACAGGTACAACATCCGGAACCAGCGGGAAAGGAGGACTCACCTGGTGGCACACTTCCTACAGCACGGGCTGGAAGCGCTGGAGGCCACAGGACTGGAGAGCAACCCCAACTGGACAGAGATGGAAAGAAAGAAAAAGGAAACGGAGTGGATCAAAAGACTTCATACTACCTTTCCACAAGGCCTGAACATCAGAAAATAAACTGGGAGGGTTTCAGTCGTTGGAAGGAGAGTGCAACACTCCTTGTCCCAGATGGTCCCTTTTTAGAGAAAATCTGGGAGAAAGAGCTTTGTTCCCCTACCCTAACTAGCCAGATCCTACAGGGACTGGAACTCTTCACAGTCACTGTTTCAGCACTCAGGCAACAAACAAAAGAAGACCTAAAACCAATTGAAACTTTCACAGCCCACACACCAGTCCTACCAGGAAGGAAAACAAAAGACCCTAACGGCCTATTGAGAGGTTAACGGCCCATACATAATCCTAAGCAGGAAAGCAGAAACCCATTCACCCACTGAAACTGCACCTACAAACACAGAAACAAAAGGAATAGTATTCAAACCACCCCCCTGGGAGGAACTACACTCACCGCCCCTTTGAAAACAAGATAAAAACAGGCCAACAGGGACACAGTGCCCCATAACAACGCCTGAAGAAGACCCAGGCAGGTCGAAACGTCGCGACACAAAGAAAAGCAAGATTGCCTTTTTTCACGGAGCCACAGACTCTACAGAGGTAAATTGCCTAACAGTGGAAACCTAACGGTGCCAACGAAGCTTTAGGCATTTTACTGGTAAGTATGGATCGTTATGGTATGCGTCAACCCAGAGTTGACAACGCACGCTGCCGTACGGTCACTCTCCACACCGCCGCCCACACCGCCTACACACCAAACCACACCACATCAAACACATCAAACAGACAGGATACCTTCCAACTAGGAACCAGGATCATCTACAAAATGATCCAGACAGTCCACCACCTAAAAAACACAGCAGTTTCCGGAGGGGAGAACCAGGCACCCGCCAGCCTACGACGGAAGACAGAGGAACTCAAGCACCTCATAAGACCGGCCAACCCAACCGCACTCACATGTTTGAAGCTAGTAAGCAATGCCAAAAACTGGCTCCACACCTCATTGCAGATCCTCGAAGAGCACTACGAGGAAACTCTCACACATCTGTCCAGACGACTGGAGGACCTGGAGCTTCCCCGCTGGGAACAAGCTTTCGCGGTTGCCTCCAACTGGGCAAAGAAAAATTATGGGAGGAAAATACAGAAGGACACGTTGGACCATACACAAGCTATGGTTACTGCTACACTTAGCAACAAGGAATCCACTATCCCCACGTCTCCAAACAGATTCCAAATACTCGACACACTAATCAGGGAAGAGGTAAATGGCTCGGAAGAGACATACGTAACCCAGGCAGAATCCCATCCAGAACCAGTGAAGAGACACTGGGAAAGCAGACATCCAACCCAGAAATCTGGCCCCATGAGAGCCAGAGCATATACTCCGGAAATAGATGACTTTCCTCCGATCCCCATGCCACAAAGGATCCGAAGAGAGCAGAGAAGACAAGAGGGAACCATGAGAAACACCCTAACTGGAATCTGTATCCCAAACAGCACCACCAGGGTACACCTCTCCCAGGACTCTAGCTCTGACCCTAACCTCAGCCCTAACCCTAACGCTTATACTGACGTTAACACCAACCCCGACACCAACCCTAACCCTAACCTTATCCCCAACCCTAATCCTAACCCTGACATTAACCCCGATCCTAACCCCGACCCTGATCCTAACCCTAACCCTAATACTAACACTGACATTAACCCTGATCCTAACCCCGACCCTGATCCTAACCCTAACCCTAATACTAACACTGACATTAATCCTGATCCTAACCCCGACCCTGATCCTAACCCTAACCCTAATCTTAACCCTGACATCAACCCTGATCCTAACCCCGACCTTGATCCTAACCCTGACTCCGACCCCGACTATTACCCCCCCACACCACCACCAGCCCAACCAAGATACAGACCACATCGACATGACAAGACCACAAGAAAGCTAACGGACTGGAAGCTGGAAACCCACAAACGCTGGCTCTGCATAGGGGACTCCAATTTATCAAGAATACCCCCCTATGAAAATCCAGATCTACAGATAGAAAGCTACCCAGGAGCATCATTTTACAATGCAGCAAACCTCCTACAACACACCCCCCGGAACACAGGAGTGGAGAAAATCATTCTGTCCTTTGGAATCAATAACAAGGCACAAAAAGCAAAGGAAACAGCCATCAAACAACTACAACAGATGCTACGGGAAGCTAAGGGAACCTTCCCATCTGCAGAAATATACATCCCACTGATTAATTACTCCAGAGACCTGGAACCAGGATTCAGGAAAAACCTGGACACAATAAACAATCACATACAGCAAAACATGCCATACCTCCCCAAACTGGAAGAAGCCCTTTTCAAGACAGAAAGAGATGGAATTCACTGGACCACCGCAACAGCTCAAAAAATGCTAGACCACTGGTCACAACATTTAAACTGGTAAGCCCCAAAGCCGCAGAACAAGATGGGGACAAGAACAACAAAAACATTGTAAATCTAAGCAACAACTTCCACCCCACAACTGAACAAATAAACCTCCTCAATAAGGGCTTATCATTTGTCCCCACAGTAGGGACAAAGAAAGGTCAGAAAACCCGACTGAAAAGCGAAATCCGACAATACCACCGTCGCCTTAAACTGACCGCCTTCTTTGAGGATAAAGACACCGACACAGAAAGGGTTCCCTTCCTGCCTAAATCCAGTTGGGAACCAAGGGAAAACCAACTGCCACCAGAAATCCAGGAAATAATCCAAGAGGACAACACAATTCTACAGAAACTCCGACCATACAGGGACTCACACAACATAACAAAGGAGGAAACCGTAGCCTTAAAACATTTAAAGGAAAACAAACATATAGTCATAAAACCAGCAGACAAAGGGAGTGCAATAGTTATCATGGATAGAGAACAATACATTGCAGAAGCACACAGACAATTAAATAATCAGGAACACTATACTACTTTGGAAGAACCGCTGTACAAACAAACAGCACTAGAAATAGGGCAAATCCTACAAACTCTGGTTGAACTAAAACACCTAACAAAAAAACAGGCATTCTACCTAAGAGGAGAGGAATCACCACGACCGAGGATCTTCTACCTCCTCCCAAAAATTCATAAAGCCCCAGAAACATGGCCACTCCCCTACGAAATTCCACCTGGGAGGCCCATAGTGTCCGACTGCAACAGTGAATCCTACAGAATAGCAGAATATCTAGACCATTTCCTCAACCCCATTTCTAAACACCACCCAAGTTACATCAAAGACACCTATGACTTTGTAGCCAAAGTCAAAAATGCTACAATACAACAGGAAGCCTTCCTGTTCACCATTGACATTGACAGTCTATACACCAACATTGAAACTACCGAGGGACTGAAAGCAGTCCGGGAGTGGTTTCTCAAATACCCTGACCGCAACAGACCAGAAACCCAAATTCTGAAGCTATTGGAAATTAGCCTCAACAAAAACGATTTTGAATTTGAAGAGCATCACTACTTACAAATAAAAGGAACTGCTATGGGGAAGCGCTTTGCTCCGGCCTATGCTGACATCTATATGGCCCATTGGGAAGCCACAGTATTCCCAAAATGCACACACAAACCTACACACTACTTCAGGTACCTCGACGACATCTGGGGAACCTGGACGCACGGCCCACAGGCCTTTCAAGAATTCATTAACACCCTCAACACACAC
Source organism: Lepisosteus platostomus (assembly GCF_059453375.1). NCBI lineage: Eukaryota > Metazoa > Chordata > Actinopteri > Semionotiformes > Lepisosteidae > Lepisosteus > Lepisosteus platostomus. The sequence continues at coordinate 24,154,302 of NC_142626.1, read as the reverse complement.
CACAGGTCCATTAAACTCAAATACACCAAGCAGGAAAACCAGATAGATTTCCTAGACACCACCACATACAAGGGTTCCTCCTTCAACAACACAGGCAAACTGGACATTAAGGTATATTTCAAAGACACGGACACACACGGCTTACTGCACAAAGACAGCTTCCATCCAAAACATACTTTCAAAGGACTGGTAAAATCACAACTCCTACGCTTCCACAAAATCTGCACACAACAACAAGACTTTGAGGAAGCCAAACACACACTCTTCCAAGCTCTACGCCTGAGAGGATACACACGAAGTTTCCTCAGAAATGTGGCACAAACATTTCTAAACAGAAAAACACCTGATGACAGCAAAATAATACCCCTCATCACAACATACTCCCAACTCAGCGTAATAACCAACCAAAAACTAAAGTCTACATTCACCACGATATTAGAAAACACAAACCTACTGAGGGAACACAAAATCATATCTGCATATAGAAAAAACAAAAACCTACAGGATTATTTAGTCCAAAGCAAACTAAAACCTGTACAAAACAGATCAAATACACCAAAAGCCAAACACTTCAAACAGAAAACAACGATCCAAAACAACAAAACCAAAGAAATCTTCCAGTTGCAAAGGGCGCTCTCAGAAAACACCAATAACGCTGTCTATGGCATCCAGTGCAAAACGTGCGGGCTGACCTATGTGGGGGAAACAGGTAACTCCATCCGAACCCGACTGGCACAACACAGGTACAACATCCGGAACCAGCGGGAAAGGAGGACTCACCTGGTGGCACACTTCCTACAGCACGGGCTGGAAGCGCTGGAGGCCACAGGACTGGAGAGCAACCCCAACTGGACAGAGATGGAAAGAAAGAAAAAGGAAACGGAGTGGATCAAAAGACTTCATACTACCTTTCCACAAGGCCTGAACATCAGAAAATAAACTGGGAGGGTTTCAGTCGTTGGAAGGAGAGTGCAACACTCCTTGTCCCAGATGGTCCCTTTTTAGAGAAAATCTGGGAGAAAGAGCTTTGTTCCCCTACCCTAACTAGCCAGATCCTACAGGGACTGGAACTCTTCACAGTCACTGTTTCAGCACTCAGGCAACAAACAAAAGAAGACCTAAAACCAATTGAAACTTTCACAGCCCACACACCAGTCCTACCAGGAAGGAAAACAAAAGACCCTAACGGCCTATTGAGAGGTTAACGGCCCATACATAATCCTAAGCAGGAAAGCAGAAACCCATTCACCCACTGAAACTGCACCTACAAACACAGAAACAAAAGGAATAGTATTCAAACCACCCCCCTGGGAGGAACTACACTCACCGCCCCTTTGAAAACAAGATAAAAACAGGCCAACAGGGACACAGTGCCCCATAACAACGCCTGAAGAAGACCCAGGCAGGTCGAAACGTCGCGACACAAAGAAAAGCAAGATTGCCTTTTTTCACGGAGCCACAGACTCTACAGAGGTAAATTGCCTAACAGTGGAAACCTAACGGTGCCAACGAAGCTTTAGGCATTTTACTGGTAAGTATGGATCGTTATGGTATGCGTCAACCCAGAGTTGACAACGCACGCTGCCGTACGGTCACTCTCCACACCGCCGCCCACACCGCCTACACACCAAACCACACCACATCAAACACATCAAACAGACAGGATACCTTCCAACTAGGAACCAGGATCATCTACAAAATGATCCAGACAATCCACCACCTAAAAAACACAGCAGTTTCCGGAGGGGAGAACCAGGCACCCGCCAGCCTACGACGGAAGACAGAGGAACTCAAGCACCTCATAAGACCGGCCAACCCAACCGCACTCACATGTTTGAAGCTAGTAAGCAATGCCAAAAACTGGCTCCACACCTCATTGCAGATCCTCGAAGAGCACTACGAGGAAACTCTCACACATCTGTCCAGACGACTGGAGGACCTGGAGCTTCCCCGCTGGGAACAAGCTTTCGCGGTTGCCTCCAACTGGGCAAAGAAAAATTATGGGAGGAAAATACAGAAGGACACGTTGGACCATACACAAGCTATGGTTACTGCTACACTTAGCAACAAGGAATCCACTATCCCCACGTCTCCAAACAGATTCCAAATACTCGACACACTAATCAGGGAAGAGGTAAATGGCTCGGAAGAGACATACGTAACCCAGGCAGAATCCCATCCAGAACCAGTGAAGAGACACTGGGAAAGCAGACATCCAACCCAGAAATCTGGCCCCATGAGAGCCAGAGCATATACTCCGGAAATAGATGACTTTCCTCCGATCCCCATGCCACAAAGGATCCGAAGAGAGCAGAGAAGACAAGAGGGAACCATGAGAAACACCCTAACTGGAATCTGTATCCCAAACAGCACCACCAGGGTACACCTCTCCCAGGACTCTAGCTCTGACCCTAACCTCAGCCCTAACCCTAACGCTTATACTGACGTTAACACCAACCCCGACACCAACCCTAACCCTAACCTTATCCCCAACCCTAATCCTAACCCTGACATTAACCCCGATCCTAACCCCGACCCTGATCCTAACCCTAACCCTAATACTAACACTGACATTAACCCTGATCCTAACCCCGACCCTGATCCTAACCCTAACCCTAATACTAACACTGACATTAATCCTGATCCTAACCCCGACCCTGATCCTAACCCTAACCCTAATCTTAACCCTGACATCAACCCTGATCCTAACCCCGACCTTGATCCTAACCCTGACTCCGACCCCGACTATTACCCCCCCACACCACCACCAGCCCAACCAAGATACAGACCACATCGACATGACAAGACCACAAGAAAGCTAACGGACTGGAAGCTGGAAACCCACAAACGCTGGCTCTGCATAGGGGACTCCAATTTATCAAGAATACCCCCCTATGAAAATCCAGATCTACAGATAGAAAGCTACCCAGGAGCATCATTTTACAATGCAGCAAACCTCCTACAACACACCCCCCGGAACACAGGAGTGGAGAAAATCATTCTGTCCTTTGGAATCAATAACAAGGCACAAAAAGCAAAGGAAACAGCCATCAAACAACTACAACAGATGCTACGGGAAGCTAAGGGAACCTTCCCATCTGCAGAAATATACATCCCACTGATTAATTACTCCAGAGACCTGGAACCAGGATTCAGGAAAAACCTGGACACAATAAACAATCACATACAGCAAAACATGCCATACCTCCCCAAACTGGAAGAAGCCCTTTTCAAGACAGAAAGAGATGGAATTCACTGGACCACCGCAACAGCTCAAAAAATGCTAGACCACTGGTCACAACATTTAAACTGGTAAGCCCCAAAGCCGCAGAACAAGATGGGGACAAGAACAACAAAAACATTGTAAATCTAAGCAACAACTTCCACCCCACAACTGAACAAATAAACCTCCTCAATAAGGGCTTATCATTTGTCCCCACAGTAGGGACAAAGAAAGGTCAGAAAACCCGACTGAAAAGCGAAATCCGACAATACCACCGTCGCCTTAAACTGACCGCCTTCTTTGAGGATAAAGACACCGACACAGAAAGGGTTCCCTTCCTGCCTAAATCCAGTTGGGAACCAAGGGAAAACCAACTGCCACCAGAAATCCAGGAAATAATCCAAGAGGACAACACAATTCTACAGAAACTCCGACCATACAGGGACTCACACAACATAACAAAGGAGGAAACCGTAGCCTTAAAACATTTAAAGGAAAACAAACATATAGTCATAAAACCAGCAGACAAAGGGAGTGCAATAGTTATCATGGATAGAGAACAATACATTGCAGAAGCACACAGACAATTAAATAATCAGGAACACTATACTACTTTGGAAGAACCGCTGTACAAACAAACAGCACTAGAAATAGGGCAAATCCTACAAACTCTGGTTGAACTAAAACACCTAACAAAAAAACAGGCATTCTACCTAAGAGGAGAGGAATCACCACGACCGAGGATCTTCTACCTCCTCCCAAAAATTCATAAAGCCCCAGAAACATGGCCACTCCCCTACGAAATTCCACCTGGGAGGCCCATAGTGTCCGACTGCAACAGTGAATCCTACAGAATAGCAGAATATCTAGACCATTTCCTCAACCCCATTTCTAAACACCACCCAAGTTACATCAAAGACACCTATGACTTTGTAGCCAAAGTCAAAAATGCTACAATACAACAGGAAGCCTTCCTGTTCACCATTGACATTGACAGTCTATACACCAACATTGAAACTACCGAGGGACTGAAAGCAGTCCGGGAGTGGTTTCTCAAATACCCTGACCGCAACAGACCAGAAACCCAAATTCTGAAGCTATTGGAAATTAGCCTCAACAAAAACGATTTTGAATTTGAAGAGCATCACTACTTACAAATAAAAGGAACTGCTATGGGGAAGCGCTTTGCTCCGGCCTATGCTGACATCTATATGGCCCATTGGGAAGCCACAGTATTCCCAAAATGCACACACAAACCTACACACTACTTCAGGTACCTCGACGACATCTGGGGAACCTGGACGCACGGCCCACAGGCCTTTCAAGAATTCATTAACACCCTCAACACACACCACAGGTCCATTAAACTCAAATACACCAAGCAGGAAAACCAGATAGATTTCCTAGACACCACCACATACAAGGGTTCCTCCTTCAACAACACAGGCAAACTGGACATTAAGGTATATTTCAAAGACACGGACACACACGGCTTACTGCACAAAGACAGCTTCCATCCAAAACATACTTTCAAAGGACTGGTAAAATCACAACTCCTACGCTTCCACAAAATCTGCACACAACAACAAGACTTTGAGGAAGCCAAACACACACTCTTCCAAGCTCTACGCCTGAGAGGATACACACGAAGTTTCCTCAGAAATGTGGCACAAACATTTCTAAACAGAAAAACACCTGATGACAGCAAAATAATACCCCTCATCACAACATACTCCCAACTCAGCGTAATAACCAACCAAAAACTAAAGTCTACATTCACCACGATATTAGAAAACACAAACCTACTGAGGGAACACAAAATCATATCTGCATATAGAAAAAACAAAAACCTACAGGATTATTTAGTCCAAAGCAAACTAAAACCTGTACAAAACAGATCAAATACACCAAAAGCCAAACACTTCAAACAGAAAACAACGATCCAAAACAACAAAACCAAAGAAATCTTCCAGTTGCAAAGGGCGCTCTCAGAAAACACCAATAACGCTGTCTATGGCATCCAGTGCAAAACGTGCGGGCTGACCTATGTGGGGGAAACAGGTAACTCCATCCGAACCCGACTGGCACAACACAGGTACAACATCCGGAACCAGCGGGAAAGGAGGACTCACCTGGTGGCACACTTCCTACAGCACGGGCTGGAAGCGCTGGAGGCCACAGGACTGGAGAGCAACCCCAACTGGACAGAGATGGAAAGAAAGAAAAAGGAAACGGAGTGGATCAAAAGACTTCATACTACCTTTCCACAAGGCCTGAACATCAGAAAATAAACTGGGAGGGTTTCAGTCGTTGGAAGGAGAGTGCAACACTCCTTGTCCCAGATGGTCCCTTTTTAGAGAAAATCTGGGAGAAAGAGCTTTGTTCCCCTACCCTAACTAGCCAGATCCTACAGGGACTGGAACTCTTCACAGTCACTGTTTCAGCACTCAGGCAACAAACAAAAGAAGACCTAAAACCAATTGAAACTTTCACAGCCCACACACCAGTCCTACCAGGAAGGAAAACAAAAGACCCTAACGGCCTATTGAGAGGTTAACGGCCCATACATAATCCTAAGCAGGAAAGCAGAAACCCATTCACCCACTGAAACTGCACCTACAAACACAGAAACAAAAGGAATAGTATTCAAACCACCCCCCTGGGAGGAACTACACTCACCGCCCCTTTGAAAACAAGATAAAAACAGGCCAACAGGGACACAGTGCCCCATAACAACGCCTGAAGAAGACCCAGGCAGGTCGAAACGTCGCGACACAAAGAAAAGCAAGATTGCCTTTTTTCACGGAGCCACAGACTCTACAGAGGTAAATTGCCTAACAGTGGAAACCTAACGGTGCCAACGAAGCTTTAGGCATTTTACTGGTAAGTATGGATCGTTATGGTATGCGTCAACCCAGAGTTGACAACGCACGCTGCCGTACGGTCACTCTCCACACCGCCGCCCACACCGCCTACACACCAAACCACACCACATCAAACACATCAAACAGACAGGATACCTTCCAACTAGGAACCAGGATCATCTACAAAATGATCCAGACAGTCCACCACCTAAAAAACACAGCAGTTTCCGGAGGGGAGAACCAGGCACCCGCCAGCCTACGACGGAAGACAGAGGAACTCAAGCACCTCATAAGACCGGCCAACCCAACCGCACTCACATGTTTGAAGCTAGTAAGCAATGCCAAAAACTGGCTCCACACCTCATTGCAGATCCTCGAAGAGCACTACGAGGAAACTCTCACACATCTGTCCAGACGACTGGAGGACCTGGAGCTTCCCCGCTGGGAACAAGCTTTCGCGGTTGCCTCCAACTGGGCAAAGAAAAATTATGGGAGGAAAATACAGAAGGACACGTTGGACCATACACAAGCTATGGTTACTGCTACACTTAGCAACAAGGAATCCACTATCCCCACGTCTCCAAACAGATTCCAAATACTCGACACACTAATCAGGGAAGAGGTAAATGGCTCGGAAGAGACATACGTAACCCAGGCAGAATCCCATCCAGAACCAGTGAAGAGACACTGGGAAAGCAGACATCCAACCCAGAAATCTGGCCCCATGAGAGCCAGAGCATATACTCCGGAAATAGATGACTTTCCTCCGATCCCCATGCCACAAAGGATCCGAAGAGAGCAGAGAAGACAAGAGGGAACCATGAGAAACACCCTAACTGGAATCTGTATCCCAAACAGCACCACCAGGGTACACCTCTCCCAGGACTCTAGCTCTGACCCTAACCTCAGCCCTAACCCTAACGCTTATACTGACGTTAACACCAACCCCGACACCAACCCTAACCCTAACCTTATCCCCAACCCTAATCCTAACCCTGACATTAACCCCGATCCTAACCCCGACCCTGATCCTAACCCTAACCCTAATACTAACACTGACATTAACCCTGATCCTAACCCCGACCCTGATCCTAACCCTAACCCTAATACTAACACTGACATTAATCCTGATCCTAACCCCGACCCTGATCCTAACCCTAACCCTAATCTTAACCCTGACATCAACCCTGATCCTAACCCCGACCTTGATCCTAACCCTGACTCCGACCCCGACTATTACCCCCCCACACCACCACCAGCCCAACCAAGATACAGACCACATCGACATGACAAGACCACAAGAAAGCTAACGGACTGGAAGCTGGAAACCCACAAACGCTGGCTCTGCATAGGGGACTCCAATTTATCAAGAATACCCCCCTATGAAAATCCAGATCTACAGATAGAAAGCTACCCAGGAGCATCATTTTACAATGCAGCAAACCTCCTACAACACACCCCCCGGAACACAGGAGTGGAGAAAATCATTCTGTCCTTTGGAATCAATAACAAGGCACAAAAAGCAAAGGAAACAGCCATCAAACAACTACAACAGATGCTACGGGAAGCTAAGGGAACCTTCCCATCTGCAGAAATATACATCCCACTGATTAATTACTCCAGAGACCTGGAACCAGGATTCAGGAAAAACCTGGACACAATAAACAATCACATACAGCAAAACATGCCATACCTCCCCAAACTGGAAGAAGCCCTTTTCAAGACAGAAAGAGATGGAATTCACTGGACCACCGCAACAGCTCAAAAAATGCTAGACCACTGGTCACAACATTTAAACTGGTAAGCCCCAAAGCCGCAGAACAAGATGGGGACAAGAACAACAAAAACATTGTAAATCTAAGCAACAACTTCCACCCCACAACTGAACAAATAAACCTCCTCAATAAGGGCTTATCATTTGTCCCCACAGTAGGGACAAAGAAAGGTCAGAAAACCCGACTGAAAAGCGAAATCCGACAATACCACCGTCGCCTTAAACTGACCGCCTTCTTTGAGGATAAAGACACCGACACAGAAAGGGTTCCCTTCCTGCCTAAATCCAGTTGGGAACCAAGGGAAAACCAACTGCCACCAGAAATCCAGGAAATAATCCAAGAGGACAACACAATTCTACAGAAACTCCGACCATACAGGGACTCACACAACATAACAAAGGAGGAAACCGTAGCCTTAAAACATTTAAAGGAAAACAAACATATAGTCATAAAACCAGCAGACAAAGGGAGTGCAATAGTTATCATGGATAGAGAACAATACATTGCAGAAGCACACAGACAATTAAATAATCAGGAACACTATACTACTTTGGAAGAACCGCTGTACAAACAAACAGCACTAGAAATAGGGCAAATCCTACAAACTCTGGTTGAACTAAAACACCTAACAAAAAAACAGGCATTCTACCTAAGAGGAGAGGAATCACCACGACCGAGGATCTTCTACCTCCTCCCAAAAATTCATAAAGCCCCAGAAACATGGCCACTCCCCTACGAAATTCCACCTGGGAGGCCCATAGTGTCCGACTGCAACAGTGAATCCTACAGAATAGCAGAATATCTAGACCATTTCCTCAACCCCATTTCTAAACACCACCCAAGTTACATCAAAGACACCTATGACTTTGTAGCCAAAGTCAAAAATGCTACAATACAACAGGAAGCCTTCCTGTTCACCATTGACATTGACAGTCTATACACCAACATTGAAACTACCGAGGGACTGAAAGCAGTCCGGGAGTGGTTTCTCAAATACCCTGACCGCAACAGACCAGAAACCCAAATTCTGAAGCTATTGGAAATTAGCCTCAACAAAAACGATTTTGAATTTGAAGAGCATCACTACTTACAAATAAAAGGAACTGCTATGGGGAAGCGCTTTGCTCCGGCCTATGCTGACATCTATATGGCCCATTGGGAAGCCACAGTATTCCCAAAATGCACACACAAACCTACACACTACTTCAGGTACCTCGACGACATCTGGGGAACCTGGACGCACGGCCCACAGGCCTTTCAAGAATTCATTAACACCCTCAACACACACCACAGGTCCATTAAACTCAAATACACCAAGCAGGAAAACCAGATAGATTTCCTAGACACCACCACATACAAGGGTTCCTCCTTCAACAACACAGGCAAACTGGACATTAAGGTATATTTCAAAGACACGGACACACACGGCTTACTGCACAAAGACAGCTTCCATCCAAAACATACTTTCAAAGGACTGGTAAAATCACAACTCCTACGCTTCCACAAAATCTGCACACAACAACAAGACTTTGAGGAAGCCAAACACACACTCTTCCAAGCTCTACGCCTGAGAGGATACACACGAAGTTTCCTCAGAAATGTGGCACAAACATTTCTAAACAGAAAAACACCTGATGACAGCAAAATAATACCCCTCATCACAACATACTCCCAACTCAGCGTAATAACCAACCAAAAACTAAAGTCTACATTCACCACGATATTAGAAAACACAAACCTACTGAGGGAACACAAAATCATATCTGCATATAGAAAAAACAAAAACCTACAGGATTATTTAGTCCAAAGCAAACTAAAACCTGTACAAAACAGATCAAATACACCAAAAGCCAAACACTTCAAACAGAAAACAACGATCCAAAACAACAAAACCAAAGAAATCTTCCAGTTGCAAAGGGCGCTCTCAGAAAACACCAATAACGCTGTCTATGGCATCCAGTGCAAAACGTGCGGGCTGACCTATGTGGGGGAAACAGGTAACTCCATCCGAACCCGACTGGCACAACACAGGTACAACATCCGGAACCAGCGGGAAAGGAGGACTCACCTGGTGGCACACTTCCTACAGCACGGGCTGGAAGCGCTGGAGGCCACAGGACTGGAGAGCAACCCCAACTGGACAGAGATGGAAAGAAAGAAAAAGGAAACGGAGTGGATCAAAAGACTTCATACTACCTTTCCACAAGGCCTGAACATCAGAAAATAAACTGGGAGGGTTTCAGTCGTTGGAAGGAGAGTGCAACACTCCTTGTCCCAGATGGTCCCTTTTAAGAGAAAATCTGGGAGAAAGAGCTTTGTTCCCCTACCCTAACTAGCCAGATCCTACAGGGACTGGAACTCTTCACAGTCACTGTTTCAGCACTCAGGCAACAAACAAAAGAAGACCTAAAACCAATTGAAACTTTCACAGCCCACACACCAGTCCTACCAGGAAGGAAAACAAAAGACCCTAACGGCCTATTGAGAGGTTAACGGCCCATACATAATCCTAAGCAGGAAAGCAGAAACCCATTCACCCACTGAAACTGCACCTACAAACACAGAAACAAAAGGAATAGTATTCAAACCACCCCCCTGGGAGGAACTACACTCACCGCCCCTTTGAAAACAAGATAAAAACAGGCCAACAGGGACACAGTGCCCCATAACAACGCCTGAAGAAGACCCAGGCAGGTCGAAACGTCGCGACACAAAGAAAAGCAAGATTGCCTTTTTTCACGGAGCCACAGACTCTACAGAGGTAAATTGCCTAACAGTGGAAACCTAACGGTGCCAACGAAGCTTTAGGCATTTTACTGGTAAGTATGGATCGTTATGGTATGCGTCAACCCAGAGTTGACAACGCACGCTGCCGTACGGTCACTCTCCACACCGCCGCCCACACCGCCTACACACCAAACCACACCACATCAAACACATCAAACAGACAGGATACCTTCCAACTAGGAACCAGGATCATCTACAAAATGATCCAGACAGTCCACCACCTAAAAAACACAGCAGTTTCCGGAGGGGAGAACCAGGCACCCGCCAGCCTACGACGGAAGACAGAGGAACTCAAGCACCTCATAAGACCGGCCAACCCAACCGCACTCACATGTTTGAAGCTAGTAAGCAATGCCAAAAACTGGCTCCACACCTCATTGCAGATCCTCGAAGAGCACTACGAGGAAACTCTCACACATCTGTCCAGACGACTGGAGGACCTGGAGCTTCCCCGCTGGGAACAAGCTTTCGCGGTTGCCTCCAACTGGGCAAAGAAAAATTATGGGAGGAAAATACAGAAGGACACGTTGGACCATACACAAGCTATGGTTACTGCTACACTTAGCAACAAGGAATCCACTATCCCCACGTCTCCAAACAGATTCCAAATACTCGACACACTAATCAGGGAAGAGGTAAATGGCTCGGAAGAGACATACGTAACCCAGGCAGAATCCCATCCAGAACCAGTGAAGAGACACTGGGAAAGCAGACATCCAACCCAGAAATCTGGCCCCATGAGAGCCAGAGCATATACTCCGGAAATAGATGACTTTCCTCCGATCCCCATGCCACAAAGGATCCGAAGAGAGCAGAGAAGACAAGAGGGAACCATGAGAAACACCCTAACTGGAATCTGTATCCCAAACAGCACCACCAGGGTACACCTCTCCCAGGACTCTAGCTCTGACCCTAACCTCAGCCCTAACCCTAACGCTTATACTGACGTTAACACCAACCCCGACACCAACCCTAACCCTAACCTTATCCCCAACCCTAATCCTAACCCTGACATTAACCCCGATCCTAACCCCGACCCTGATCCTAACCCTAACCCTAATACTAACACTGACATTAACCCTGATCCTAACCCCGACCCTGATCCTAACCCTAACCCTAATACTAACACTGACATTAATCCTGATCCTAACCCCGACCCTGATCCTAACCCTAACCCTAATCTTAACCCTGACATCAACCCTGATCCTAACCCCGACCTTGATCCTAACCCTGACTCCGACCCCGACTATTACCCCCCCACACCACCACCAGCCCAACCAAGATACAGACCACATCGACATGACAAGACCACAAGAAAGCTAACGGACTGGAAGCTGGAAACCCACAAACGCTGGCTCTGCATAGGGGACTCCAATTTATCAAGAATACCCCCCTATGAAAATCCAGATCTACAGATAGAAAGCTACCCAGGAGCATCATTTTACAATGCAGCAAACCTCCTACAACACACCCCCCGGAACACAGGAGTGGAGAAAATCATTCTGTCCTTTGGAATCAATAACAAGGCACAAAAAGCAAAGGAAACAGCCATCAAACAACTACAACAGATGCTACGGGAAGCTAAGGGAACCTTCCCATCTGCAGAAATATACATCCCACTGATTAATTACTCCAGAGACCTGGAACCAGGATTCAGGAAAAACCTGGACACAATAAACAATCACATACAGCAAAACATGCCATACCTCCCCAAACTGGAAGAAGCCCTTTTCAAGACAGAAAGAGATGGAATTCACTGGACCACCGCAACAGCTCAAAAAATGCTAGACCACTGGTCACAACATTTAAACTGGTAAGCCCCAAAGCCGCAGAACAAGATGGGGACAAGAACAACAAAAACATTGTAAATCTAAGCAACAACTTCCACCCCACAACTGAACAAATAAACCTCCTCAATAAGGGCTTATCATTTGTCCCCACAGTAGGGACAAAGAAAGGTCAGAAAACCCGACTGAAAAGCGAAATCCGACAATACCACCGTCGCCTTAAACTGACCGCCTTCTTTGAGGATAAAGACACCGACACAGAAAGGGTTCCCTTCCTGCCTAAATCCAGTTGGGAACCAAGGGAAAACCAACTGCCACCAGAAATCCAGGAAATAATCCAAGAGGACAACACAATTCTACAGAAACTCCGACCATACAGGGACTCACACAACATAACAAAGGAGGAAACCGTAGCCTTAAAACATTTAAAGGAAAACAAACATATAGTCATAAAACCAGCAGACAAAGGGAGTGCAATAGTTATCATGGATAGAGAACAATACATTGCAGAAGCACACAGACAATTAAATAATCAGGAACACTATACTACTTTGGAAGAACCGCTGTACAAACAAACAGCACTAGAAATAGGGCAAATCCTACAAACTCTGGTTGAACTAAAACACCTAACAAAAAAACAGGCATTCTACCTAAGAGGAGAGGAATCACCACGACCGAGGATCTTCTACCTCCTCCCAAAAATTCATAAAGCCCCAGAAACATGGCCACTCCCCTACGAAATTCCACCTGGGAGGCCCATAGTGTCCGACTGCAACAGTGAATCCTACAGAATAGCAGAATATCTAGACCATTTCCTCAACCCCATTTCTAAACACCACCCAAGTTACATCAAAGACACCTATGACTTTGTAGCCAAAGTCAAAAATGCTACAATACAACAGGAAGCCTTCCTGTTCACCATTGACATTGACAGTCTATACACCAACATTGAAACTACCGAGGGACTGAAAGCAGTCCGGGAGTGGTTTCTCAAATACCCTGACCGCAACAGACCAGAAACCCAAATTCTGAAGCTATTGGAAATTAGCCTCAACAAAAACGATTTTGAATTTGAAGAGCATCACTACTTACAAATAAAAGGAACTGCTATGGGGAAGCGCTTTGCTCCGGCCTATGCTGACATCTATATGGCCCATTGGGAAGCCACAGTATTCCCAAAATGCACACACAAACCTACACACTACTTCAGGTACCTCGACGACATCTGGGGAACCTGGACGCACGGCCCACAGGCCTTTCAAGAATTCATTAACACCCTCAACACACACCACAGGTCCATTAAACTCAAATACACCAAGCAGGAAAACCAGATAGATTTCCTAGACACCACCACATACAAGGGTTCCTCCTTCAACAACACAGGCAAACTGGACATTAAGGTATATTTCAAAGACACGGACACACACGGCTTACTGCACAAAGACAGCTTCCATCCAAAACATACTTTCAAAGGACTGGTAAAATCACAACTCCTACGCTTCCACAAAATCTGCACACAACAACAAGACTTTGAGGAAGCCAAACACACACTCTTCCAAGCTCTACGCCTGAGAGGATACACACGAAGTTTCCTCAGAAATGTGGCACAAACATTTCTAAACAGAAAAACACCTGATGACAGCAAAATAATACCCCTCATCACAACATACTCCCAACTCAGCGTAATAACCAACCAAAAACTAAAGTCTACATTCACCACGATATTAGAAAACACAAACCTACTGAGGGAACACAAAATCATATCTGCATATAGAAAAAACAAAAACCTACAGGATTATTTAGTCCAAAGCAAACTAAAACCTGTACAAAACAGATCAAATACACCAAAAGCCAAACACTTCAAACAGAAAACAACGATCCAAAACAACAAAACCAAAGAAATCTTCCAGTTGCAAAGGGCGCTCTCAGAAAACACCAATAACGCTGTCTATGGCATCCAGTGCAAAACGTGCGGGCTGACCTATGTGGGGGAAACAGGTAACTCCATCCGAACCCGACTGGCACAACACAGGTACAACATCCGGAACCAGCGGGAAAGGAGGACTCACCTGGTGGCACACTTCCTACAGCACGGGCTGGAAGCGCTGGAGGCCACAGGACTGGAGAGCAACCCCAACTGGACAGAGATGGAAAGAAAGAAAAAGGAAACGGAGTGGATCAAAAGACTTCATACTACCTTTCCACAAGGCCTGAACATCAGAAAATAAACTGGGAGGGTTTCAGTCGTTGGAAGGAGAGTGCAACACTCCTTGTCCCAGATGGTCCCTTTTTAGAGAAAATCTGGGAGAAAGAGCTTTGTTCCCCTACCCTAACTAGCCAGATCCTACAGGGACTGGAACTCTTCACAGTCACTGTTTCAGCACTCAGGCAACAAACAAAAGAAGACCTAAAACCAATTGAAACTTTCACAGCCCACACACCAGTCCTACCAGGAAGGAAAACAAAAGACCCTAACGGCCTATTGAGAGGTTAACGGCCCATACATAATCCTAAGCAGGAAAGCAGAAACCCATTCACCCACTGAAACTGCACCTACAAACACAGAAACAAAAGGAATAGTATTCAAACCACCCCCCTGGGAGGAACTACACTCACCGCCCCTTTGAAAACAAGATAAAAACAGGCCAACAGGGACACAGTGCCCCATAACAACGCCTGAAGAAGACCCAGGCAGGTCGAAACGTCGCGACACAAAGAAAAGCAAGATTGCCTTTTTTCACGGAGCCACAGACTCTACAGAGGTAAATTGCCTAACAGTGGAAACCTAACGGTGCCAACGAAGCTTTAGGCATTTTACTGGTAAGTATGGATCGTTATGGTATGCGTCAACCCAGAGTTGACAACGCACGCTGCCGTACGGTCACTCTCCACACCGCCGCCCACACCGCCTACACACCAAACCACACCACATCAAACACATCAAACAGACAGGATACCTTCCAACTAGGAACCAGGATCATCTACAAAATGATCCAGACAGTCCACCACCTAAAAAACACAGCAGTTTCCGGAGGGGAGAACCAGGCACCCGCCAGCCTACGACGGAAGACAGAGGAACTCAAGCACCTCATAAGACCGGCCAACCCAACCGCACTCACATGTTTGAAGCTAGTAAGCAATGCCAAAAACTGGCTCCACACCTCATTGCAGATCCTCGAAGAGCACTACGAGGAAACTCTCACACATCTGTCCAGACGACTGGAGGACCTGGAGCTTCCCCGCTGGGAACAAGCTTTCGCGGTTGCCTCCAACTGGGCAAAGAAAAATTATGGGAGGAAAATACAGAAGGACACGTTGGACCATACACAAGCTATGGTTACTGCTACACTTAGCAACAAGGAATCCACTATCCCCACGTCTCCAAACAGATTCCAAATACTCGACACACTAATCAGGGAAGAGGTAAATGGCTCGGAAGAGACATACGTAACCCAGGCAGAATCCCATCCAGAACCAGTGAAGAGACACTGGGAAAGCAGACATCCAACCCAGAAATCTGGCCCCATGAGAGCCAGAGCATATACTCCGGAAATAGATGACTTTCCTCCGATCCCCATGCCACAAAGGATCCGAAGAGAGCAGAGAAGACAAGAGGGAACCATGAGAAACACCCTAACTGGAATCTGTATCCCAAACAGCACCACCAGGGTACACCTCTCCCAGGACTCTAGCTCTGACCCTAACCTCAGCCCTAACCCTAACGCTTATACTGACGTTAACACCAACCCCGACACCAACCCTAACCCTAACCTTATCCCCAACCCTAATCCTAACCCTGACATTAACCCCGATCCTAACCCCGACCCTGATCCTAACCCTAACCCTAATACTAACACTGACATTAACCCTGATCCTAACCCCGACCCTGATCCTAACCCTAACCCTAATACTAACACTGACATTAATCCTGATCCTAACCCCGACCCTGATCCTAACCCTAACCCTAATCTTAACCCTGACATCAACCCTGATCCTAACCCCGACCTTGATCCTAACCCTGACTCCGACCCCGACTATTACCCCCCCACACCACCACCAGCCCAACCAAGATACAGACCACATCGACATGACAAGACCACAAGAAAGCTAACGGACTGGAAGCTGGAAACCCACAAACGCTGGCTCTGCATAGGGGACTCCAATTTATCAAGAATACCCCCCTATGAAAATCCAGATCTACAGATAGAAAGCTACCCAGGAGCATCATTTTACAATGCAGCAAACCTCCTACAACACACCCCCCGGAACACAGGAGTGGAGAAAATCATTCTGTCCTTTGGAATCAATAACAAGGCACAAAAAGCAAAGGAAACAGCCATCAAACAACTACAACAGATGCTACGGGAAGCTAAGGGAACCTTCCCATCTGCAGAAATATACATCCCACTGATTAATTACTCCAGAGACCTGGAACCAGGATTCAGGAAAAACCTGGACACAATAAACAATCACATACAGCAAAACATGCCATACCTCCCCAAACTGGAAGAAGCCCTTTTCAAGACAGAAAGAGATGGAATTCACTGGACCACCGCAACAGCTCAAAAAATGCTAGACCACTGGTCACAACATTTAAACTGGTAAGCCCCAAAGCCGCAGAACAAGATGGGGACAAGAACAACAAAAACATTGTAAATCTAAGCAACAACTTCCACCCCACAACTGAACAAATAAACCTCCTCAATAAGGGCTTATCATTTGTCCCCACAGTAGGGACAAAGAAAGGTCAGAAAACCCGACTGAAAAGCGAAATCCGACAATACCACCGTCGCCTTAAACTGACCGCCTTCTTTGAGGATAAAGACACCGACACAGAAAGGGTTCCCTTCCTGCCTAAATCCAGTTGGGAACCAAGGGAAAACCAACTGCCACCAGAAATCCAGGAAATAATCCAAGAGGACAACACAATTCTACAGAAACTCCGACCATACAGGGACTCACACAACATAACAAAGGAGGAAACCGTAGCCTTAAAACATTTAAAGGAAAACAAACATATAGTCATAAAACCAGCAGACAAAGGGAGTGCAATAGTTATCATGGATAGAGAACAATACATTGCAGAAGCACACAGACAATTAAATAATCAGGAACACTATACTACTTTGGAAGAACCGCTGTACAAACAAACAGCACTAGAAATAGGGCAAATCCTACAAACTCTGGTTGAACTAAAACACCTAACAAAAAAACAGGCATTCTACCTAAGAGGAGAGGAATCACCACGACCGAGGATCTTCTACCTCCTCCCAAAAATTCATAAAGCCCCAGAAACATGGCCACTCCCCTACGAAATTCCACCTGGGAGGCCCATAGTGTCCGACTGCAACAGTGAATCCTACAGAATAGCAGAATATCTAGACCATTTCCTCAACCCCATTTCTAAACACCACCCAAGTTACATCAAAGACACCTATGACTTTGTAGCCAAAGTCAAAAATGCTACAATACAACAGGAAGCCTTCCTGTTCACCATTGACATTGACAGTCTATACACCAACATTGAAACTACCGAGGGACTGAAAGCAGTCCGGGAGTGGTTTCTCAAATACCCTGACCGCAACAGACCAGAAACCCAAATTCTGAAGCTATTGGAAATTAGCCTCAACAAAAACGATTTTGAATTTGAAGAGCATCACTACTTACAAATAAAAGGAACTGCTATGGGGAAGCGCTTTGCTCCGGCCTATGCTGACATCTATATGGCCCATTGGGAAGCCACAGTATTCCCAAAATGCACACACAAACCTACACACTACTTCAGGTACCTCGACGACATCTGGGGAACCTGGACGCACGGCCCACAGGCCTTTCAAGAATTCATTAACACCCTCAACACACACCACAGGTCCATTAAACTCAAATACACCAAGCAGGAAAACCAGATAGATTTCCTAGACACCACCACATACAAGGGTTCCTCCTTCAACAACACAGGCAAACTGGACATTAAGGTATATTTCAAAGACACGGACACACACGGCTTACTGCACAAAGACAGCTTCCATCCAAAACATACTTTCAAAGGACTGGTAAAATCACAACTCCTACGCTTCCACAAAATCTGCACACAACAACAAGACTTTGAGGAAGCCAAACACACACTCTTCCAAGCTCTACGCCTGAGAGGATACACACGAAGTTTCCTCAGAAATGTGGCACAAACATTTCTAAACAGAAAAACACCTGATGACAGCAAAATAATACCCCTCATCACAACATACTCCCAACTCAGCGTAATAACCAACCAAAAACTAAAGTCTACATTCACCACGATATTAGAAAACACAAACCTACTGAGGGAACACAAAATCATATCTGCATATAGAAAAAACAAAAACCTACAGGATTATTTAGTCCAAAGCAAACTAAAACCTGTACAAAACAGATCAAATACACCAAAAGCCAAACACTTCAAACAGAAAACAACGATCCAAAACAACAAAACCAAAGAAATCTTCCAGTTGCAAAGGGCGCTCTCAGAAAACACCAATAACGCTGTCTATGGCATCCAGTGCAAAACGTGCGGGCTGACCTATGTGGGGGAAACAGGTAACTCCATCCGAACCCGACTGGCACAACACAGGTACAACATCCGGAACCAGCGGGAAAGGAGGACTCACCTGGTGGCACACTTCCTACAGCACGGGCTGGAAGCGCTGGAGGCCACAGGACTGGAGAGCAACCCCAACTGGACAGAGATGGAAAGAAAGAAAAAGGAAACGGAGTGGATCAAAAGACTTCATACTACCTTTCCACAAGGCCTGAACATCAGAAAATAAACTGGGAGGGTTTCAGTCGTTGGAAGGAGAGTGCAACACTCCTTGTCCCAGATGGTCCCTTTTTAGAGAAAATCTGGGAGAAAGAGCTTTGTTCCCCTACCCTAACCCTAACCCTAACCCTAACCCTAACCCTAACCCTAACCCTACCCCTAACCCTACCCCTAACCCTAACCCTAACCCTAACCCCTAACCCTAACCCTAACCCTAACCCTAACCCTAACCCTAACCCTAACCCTAACCCTAACCCTAACCCTAGCCCTAGCCCTAACCCTAACCCCAACCCTAACCCCAACCCCAACCCCAACCCTAACCCCAACCCCAACCCCAACCCCAACCCTAACCCTAACCCTAACCCTAATCCTAACCCTAACCCTAACCCTAACCCTAACCCTAACCCCTAACCCCTAACCCCTAACCCTAACCCTAACCCTAACCCTAACCCTAACCCCTAACCCTAACCCCTAACCCTAACCCTAACCCTAACCCTAACCCTAACCCTAACCCCTAACCCCTAACCCCTAACCCTAACCCTAACCCTAACCCTAACCCTAACCCTAACCCTAACCCTAACCCTAAACATGGCCACTCCCCTACGAAATTCCACCTGGGAGGCCCATAGTGTCCGACTGCAACAGTGAATCCTACAGAATAGCAGAATATCTAGACCATTTCCTCAACCCCATTTCTAAACACCACCCAAGTTACATCAAAGACACCTATGACTTTGTAGCCAAAGTCAAAAATGCTACAATACAACAGGAAGCCTTCCTGTTCACCATTGACATTGACAGTTTATACACCAACATTGAAACTACGGAGGGACTGAAAGCAGTCCGGGAGTGGTTTCTCAAATACCCTGACCGCAACAGACCAGAAACCCAAATTCTGAAGCTATTGGAAATTAGCCTCAACAAAAACGATTTTGAATTTGAAGAGCATCACTACTTACAAATAAAAGGAACTGCTATGGGGAAGCGCTTTGCTCCGGCCTATGCTGACATCTATATGGCCCATTGGGAAGCCACAGTATTCCCAAAATGCACACACAAACCTACACACTACTTCAGGTACCTCGACGACATCTGGGGAACCTGGACGCACGGCCCACAGGCCTTTCAAGAATTCATTAACACCCTCAACACACACCACAGGTCCATTAAACTCAAATACACCAAGCAGGAAAACCAGATAGATTTCCTAGACACCACCACATACAAGGGTTCCTCCTTCAACAACACAGGCAAACTGGACATTAAGGTATATTTCAAAGACACGGACACACACGGCTTACTGCACAAAGACAGCTTCCATCCAAAACATACTTTCAAAGGACTGGTAAAATCACAACTCCTACGCTTCCACAAAATCTGCACACAACAACAAGACTTTGAGGAAGCCAAACACACACTCTTCCAAGCTCTACGCCTGAGAGGATACACACGAAGTTTCCTCAGAAATGTGGCACAAACATTTCTAAACAGAAAAACACCTGATGACAGCAAAATAATACCCCTCATCACAACATACTCCCAACTCAGCGTAATAACCAACCAAAAACTGAAGTCTACATTCACCACGATATTAGAAAACACAAACCTACTGAGGGAACACAAAATCATATCTGCATATAGAAAAAACAAAAACCTACAGGATTATTTAGTCCAAAGCAAACTAAAACCTGTACAAAACAGATCAAATACACCAAAAGCCAAACACTTCAAACAGAAAACAACGATCCAAAACAACAAAACCAAAGAAATCTTCCAGTTGCAAAGGGCGCTCTCAGAAAACACCAATAACGCTGTCTATGGCATCCAGTGCAAAACGTGCGGGGTGACCTATGTGGGGGAAACAGGTAACTCCATCCGAACCCGACTGGCACAACACAGGTACAACATCCGGAACCAGCGGGAAAGGAGGACTCACCTGGTGGCACACTTCCTACAGCACGGGCTGGAAGCGCTGGAGGCCACAGGACTGGAGAGCAACCCCAACTGGACAGAGATGGAAAGAAAGAAAAAGGAAACGGAGTGGATCAAAAGACTTCATACTACCTTTCCACAAGGCCTGAACATCAGAAAATAAACTGGGAGGGTTTCAGTCGTTGGAAGGAGAGTGCAACACTCCTTGTCCCAGATGGTCCCTTTTTAGAGAAAATCTGGGAGAAAGAGCTTTGTTCCCCTACCCTAACTAGCCAGATCCTACAGGGACTGGAACTCTTCACAGTCACTGTTCCAGCACTCAGGCAACAAACAAAAGAAGACCTAAAACCAATTGAAACATTCACAGCCCACACACCAGTCCTACCAGGAAGGAAAACAAAAGACCCTAATGGCCTATTGAGAGGTTAACGGCCCATACATAATCCTAAGCAGGAAAGCAGAAACCCATTCACCCACTGAAACTGCACCTACTCACACAGAAACAAAAGGAATAGGATTCAAACCACCCCCCTAGGAGGAACTACACTCACCGCCCCTTTGAAAACAAGATAAAAACAGGCCAACAGGGACACAGTGCCCCATAACAACGCCTGAAGAAGACCCAGGCAGGTCGAAACGTCGCGACACAAAGAAAAGCAAGATTGCCTTTTCACGGAGCCACAGACTCTACAGAGGTAAATTGCCTAACAGTGGAAACCTAACGGTGCCAACGAAGCTTTAGGCATTTTACTGGTAAGTATGGATCGTTATGGTATGCGTCAACCCAGAGTTGACAACGCACGCTGCCGTACGGTCACTCTCCACACCGCCGCCCACACCGCCTACACACCAAACCACACCACATCAAACACATCAAACAGACAGGATACCTTCCAACTAGGAACCAGGATCATCTACAAAATGATCCAGACAGTCCACCACCTAAAAAACACAGCAGTTTCCGGAGGGGAGAACCAGGCACCCGCCAGCCTACGACGGAAGACAGAGGAACTCAAGCACCTCATAAGACCGGCCAACCCAACCGCACTCACATGTTTGAAGCTAGTAAGCAATGCCAAAAACTGGCTCCACACCTCATTGCAGATCCTCGAAGAGCACTACGAGGAAACTCTCACACATCTGTCCAGACGACTGGAGGACCTGGAGCTTCCCCGCTGGGAACAAGCTTTCGCGGTTGCCTCCAACTGGGCAAAGAAAAATTATGGGAGGAAAATACAGAAGGACACGTTGGACCATACACAAGCTATGGTTACTGCTACACTTAGCAACAAGGAATCCACTATCCCCACGTCTCCAAACAGATTCCAAATACTCGACACACTAATCAGGGAAGAGGTAAATGGCTCGGAAGAGACATATGTAACCCAGGCAGAATCCCATCCAGAACCAGTGAAGAGACACTGGGAAAGCAGACATCCAACCCAGAAATCTGGCCCCATGAGAGCCAGAGCATATACTCCGGAAATAGATGACTTTCCTCCGATCCCCATGCCACAAAGGATCCGAAGAGAGCAGAGAAGACAAGAGGGAACCATGAGAAACACCCTAACTGGAATCTGTATCCCAAACAGCACCACCAGGGTACACCTCTCCCAGGACTCTAGCTCTGACCCTAACCTCAGCCCTAACCCTAACGCTTATACTGACGTTAACACCAACCCCGACACCAACCCTAACCCTAACCTTATCCCCAACCCTAATCCTAACCCTGACATTAACCCCGATCCTAACCCCGACCCTGATCCTAACCCTAACCCTAATACTAACACTGACATTAACCCTGATCCTAACCCCGACCCTGATCCTAACCCTAACCCTAATACTAACACTGACATTAACCCTGATCCTAACCCCGACCCTGATCCTAACCCTAACCCTAATACTAACACTGACATCAACCCTGATCCTAACCCTGACTCCGACCCCGACTATTACCCCCCCACACCACCACCAGCCCAACCAAGATACAGACCACACCGACATGACAAGACCACAAGAAAGCTAACGGACTGGAAGCTGGAAACCCACAAACGCTGGCTCTGCATAGGGGACTCCAATTTATCAAGAATACCCCCCTATGAAAATCCAGATCTACAGATAGAAAGCTACCCAGGAGCATCATTTTACAATGCAGCAAACCTCCTACAACACACCCCCCGGAACACAGGAGTGGAGAAAATCATTCTGTCCTTTGGAATCAATAACAAGGCACAAAAAGCAAAGGAAACAGCCATCAAACAACTACAACAGATGCTACGGGAAGCTAAGGGAACCTTCCCATCTGCAGAAATATACATCCCACTGATTAATTACTCCAGAGACCTGGAACCAGGATTCGGGAAAAACCTGGACACAATAAACAATCACATACAGCAAAACATGCCATACCTCCCCAAACTGGAAGAAGCCCTTTTCAAGACAGAAAGAGATGGAATTCACTGGACCACCGCAACAGCTCAAAAAATGCTAGACCACTGGTCACAACATTTAAACTGGTAAGCCCCAAAGCCGCAGAACAAGATGGGGACAAGAACAACAAAAACATTGTAAATCTAAGCAACAACTTCCACCCCACAACTGAACAAATAAACCTCCTCAATAAGGGCTTATCATTTGTCCCCACAGTAGGGACAAAGAAAGGTCAGAAAACCCGACTGAAAAGCGAAATCCGACAATACCACCGTCGCCTTAAACTGACTGCCTTCTTTGAGGATAAAGACACCGACACAGAAAGGGTTCCCTTCCTGCCTAAATCCAGTTGGGAACCAAGGGAAAACCAACTGCCACCAGAAATCCAGGAAATAATCCAAGAGGACAACACACTTCTACAAAAACTCCGACCATACAGGGACTCACACAACATAACAAAGGAGGAAACCGTAGCCTTAAAACATTTAAAGGAAAACAAACATATAGTCATAAAACCAGCAGACAAAGGGAGTGCAATAGTTATCATGGATAGAGAACAATACATTGCAGAAGCACACAGACAACTAAATAATCAGGAACACTATACTACTTTGGAAGAACCTCTGTATCAACAAACAGCACTAGAAATAGGGCAAATCCTACAAACTCTGGTTGAACTAAAACACCTAACAAAAAAACAGGCATTCTACCTAAGAGGAGAGGAATCACCACGACCAAGGATCTTCTACCTCCTCCCAAAAATTCATAAAGCCCCAGAAACATGGCCACTCCCCTACGAAATTCCACCTGGGAGGCCCATAGTGTCCGACTGCAACAGTGAATCCTACAGAATAGCAGAATATCTAGACCATTTCCTCAACCCCATTTCTAAACACCACCCAAGTTACATCAAAGACACCTATGACTTTGTAGCCAAAGTCAAAAATGCTACAATACAACAGGAAGCCTTCCTGTTCACCATTGACATTGACAGTTTATACACCAACATTGAAACTACGGAGGGACTGAAAGCAGTCCGGGAGTGGTTTCTCAAATACCCTGACCGCAACAGACCAGAAACCCAAATTCTGAAGCTATTGGAAATTAGCCTCAACAAAAACGATTTTGAATTTGAAGAGCATCACTACTTACAAATAAAAGGAACTGCTATGGGGAAGCGCTTTGCTCCGGCCTATGCTGACATCTATATGGCCCATTGGGAAGCCACAGTATTCCCAAAATGCACACACAAACCTACACACTACTTCAGGTACCTCGACGACATCTGGGGAACCTGGACGCACGGCCCACAGGCCTTTCAAGAATTCATTAACACCCTCAACACACACCACAGGTCCATTAAACTCAAATACACCAAGCAGGAAAACCAGATAGATTTCCTAGACACCACCACATACAAGGGTTCCTCCTTCAACAACACAGGCAAACTGGACATTAAGGTATATTTCAAAGACACGGACACACACGGCTTACTGCACAAAGACAGCTTCCATCCAAAACATACTTTCAAAGGACTGGTAAAATCACAACTCCTACGCTTCCACAAAATCTGCACACAACAACAAGACTTTGAGGAAGCCAAACACACACTCTTCCAAGCTCTACGCCTGAGAGGATACACACGAAGTTTCCTCAGAAATGTGGCACAAACATTTCTAAACAGAAAAACACCTGATGACAGCAAAATAATACCCCTCATCACAACATACTCCCAACTCAGCGTAATAACCAACCAAAAACTGAAGTCTACATTCACCACGATATTAGAAAACACAAACCTACTGAGGGAACACAAAATCATATCTGCATATAGAAAAAACAAAAACCTACAGGATTATTTAGTCCAAAGCAAACTAAAACCTGTACAAAACAGATCAAATACACCAAAAGCCAAACACTTCAAACAGAAAACAACGATCCAAAACAACAAAACCAAAGAAATCTTCCAGTTGCAAAGGGCGCTCTCAGAAAACACCAATAACGCTGTCTATGGCATCCAGTGCAAAACGTGCGGGGTGACCTATGTGGGGGAAACAGGTAACTCCATCCGAACCCGACTGGCACAACACAGGTACAACATCCGGAACCAGCGGGAAAGGAGGACTCACCTGGTGGCACACTTCCTACAGCACGGGCTGGAAGCGCTGGAGGCCACAGGACTGGAGAGCAACCCCAACTGGACAGAGATGGAAAGAAAGAAAAAGGAAACGGAGTGGATCAAAAGACTTCATACTACCTTTCCACAAGGCCTGAACATCAGAAAATAAACTGGGAGGGTTTCAGTCGTTGGAAGGAGAGTGCAACACTCCTTGTCCCAGATGGTCCCTTTTTAGAGAAAATCTGGGAGAAAGAGCTTTGTTCCCCTACCCTAACTAGCCAGATCCTACAGGGACTGGAACTCTTCACAGTCACTGTTCCAGCACTCAGGCAACAAACAAAAGAAGACCTAAAACCAATTGAAACATTCACAGCCCACACACCAGTCCTACCAGGAAGGAAAACAAAAGACCCTAATGGCCTATTGAGAGGTTAACGGCCCATACATAATCCTAAGCAGGAAAGCAGAAACCCATTCACCCACTGAAACTGCACCTACTCACACAGAAACAAAAGGAATAGGATTCAAACCACCCCCCTAGGAGGAACTACACTCACCGCCCCTTTGAAAACAAGATAAAAACAGGCCAACAGGGACACAGTGCCCCATAACAACGCCTGAAGAAGACCCAGGCAGGTCGAAACGTCGCGACACAAAGAAAAGCAAGATTGCCTTTTCACGGAGCCACAGACTCTACAGAGGTAAATTGCCTAACAGTGGAAACCTAACGGTGCCAACGAAGCTTTAGGCATTTTACTGGTAAGTATGGATCGTTATGGTATGCGTCAACCCAGAGTTGACAACGCACGCTGCCGTACGGTCACTCTCCACACCGCCGCCCACACCGCCTACACACCAAACCACACCACATCAAACACATCAAACAGACAGGATACCTTCCAACTAGGAACCAGGATCATCTACAAAATGATCCAGACAGTCCACCACCTAAAAAACACAGCAGTTTCCGGAGGGGAGAACCAGGCACCCGCCAGCCTACGACGGAAGACAGAGGAACTCAAGCACCTCATAAGACCGGCCAACCCAACCGCACTCACATGTTTGAAGCTAGTAAGCAATGCCAAAAACTGGCTCCACACCTCATTGCAGATCCTCGAAGAGCACTACGAGGAAACTCTCACACATCTGTCCAGACGACTGGAGGACCTGGAGCTTCCCCGCTGGGAACAAGCTTTCGCGGTTGCCTCCAACTGGGCAAAGAAAAATTATGGGAGGAAAATACAGAAGGACACGTTGGACCATACACAAGCTATGGTTACTGCTACACTTAGCAACAAGGAATCCACTATCCCCACGTCTCCAAACAGATTCCAAATACTCGACACACTAATCAGGGAAGAGGTAAATGGCTCGGAAGAGACATATGTAACCCAGGCAGAATCCCATCCAGAACCAGTGAAGAGACACTGGGAAAGCAGACATCCAACCCAGAAATCTGGCCCCATGAGAGCCAGAGCATATACTCCGGAAATAGATGACTTTCCTCCGATCCCCATGCCACAAAGGATCCGAAGAGAGCAGAGAAGACAAGAGGGAACCATGAGAAACACCCTAACTGGAATCTGTATCCCAAACAGCACCACCAGGGTACACCTCTCCCAGGACTCTAGCTCTGACCCTAACCTCAGCCCTAACCCTAACGCTTATACTGACGTTAACACCAACCCCGACACCAACCCTAACCCTAACCTTATCCCCAACCCTAATCCTAACCCTGACATTAACCCCGATCCTAACCCCGACCCTGATCCTAACCCTAACCCTAATACTAACACTGACATTAACCCTGATCCTAACCCCGACCCTGATCCTAACCCTAACCCTAATACTAACACTGACATTAACCCTGATCCTAACCCCGACCCTGATCCTAACCCTAACCCTAATACTAACACTGACATCAACCCTGATCCTAACCCTGACTCCGACCCCGACTATTACCCCCCCACACCACCACCAGCCCAACCAAGATACAGACCACACCGACATGACAAGACCACAAGAAAGCTAACGGACTGGAAGCTGGAAACCCACAAACGCTGGCTCTGCATAGGGGACTCCAATTTATCAAGAATACCCCCCTATGAAAATCCAGATCTACAGATAGAAAGCTACCCAGGAGCATCATTTTACAATGCAGCAAACCTCCTACAACACACCCCCCGGAACACAGGAGTGGAGAAAATCATTCTGTCCTTTGGAATCAATAACAAGGCACAAAAAGCAAAGGAAACAGCCATCAAACAACTACAACAGATGCTACGGGAAGCTAAGGGAACCTTCCCATCTGCAGAAATATACATCCCACTGATTAATTACTCCAGAGACCTGGAACCAGGATTCAGGAAAAACCTGGACACAATAAACAATCACATACAGCAAAACATGCCATACCTCCCCAAACTGGAAGAAGCCCTTTTCAAGACAGAAAGAGATGGAATTCACTGGACCACCGCAACAGCTCAAAAAATGCTAGACCACTGGTCACAACATTTAAACTGGTAAGCCCCAAAGCCGCAGAACAAGATGGGGACAAGAACAACAAAAACATTGTAAATCTAAGCAACAACTTCCACCCCACAACTGAACAAATAAACCTCCTCAATAAGGGCTTATCATTTGTCCCCACAGTAGGGACAAAGAAAGGTCAGAAAACCCGACTGAAAAGCGAAATCCGACAATACCACCGTCGCCTTAAACTGACTGCCTTCTTTGAGGATAAAGACACCGACACAGAAAGGGTTCCCTTCCTGCCTAAATCCAGTTGGGAACCAAGGGAAAACCAACTGCCACCAGAAATCCAGGAAATAATCCAAGAGGACAACACACTTCTACAAAAACTCCGACCATACAGGGACTCACACAACATAACAAAGGAGGAAACCGTAGCCTTAAAACATTTAAAGGAAAACAAACATATAGTCATAAAACCAGCAGACAAAGGGAGTGCAATAGTTATCATGGATAGAGAACAATACATTGCAGAAGCACACAGACAACTAAATAATCAGGAACACTATACTACTTTGGAAGAACCTCTGTATCAACAAACAGCACTAGAAATAGGGCAAATCCTACAAACTCTGGTTGAACTAAAACACCTAACAAAAAAACAGGCATTCTACCTAAGAGGAGAGGAATCACCACGACCAAGGATCTTCTACCTCCTCCCAAAAATTCATAAAGCCCCAGAAACATGGCCACTCCCCTACGAAATTCCACCTGGGAGGCCCATAGTGTCCGACTGCAACAGTGAATCCTACAGAATAGCAGAATATCTAGACCATTTCCTCAACCCCATTTCTAAACACCACCCAAGTTACATCAAAGACACCTATGACTTTGTAGCCAAAGTCAAAAATGCTACAATACAACAGGAAGCCTTCCTGTTCACCATTGACATTGACAGTTTATACACCAACATTGAAACTACGGAGGGACTGAAAGCAGTCCGGGAGTGGTTTCTCAAATACCCTGACCGCAACAGACCAGAAACCCAAATTCTGAAGCTATTGGAAATTAGCCTCAACAAAAACGATTTTGAATTTGAAGAGCATCACTACTTACAAATAAAAGGAACTGCTATGGGGAAGCGCTTTGCTCCGGCCTATGCTGACATCTATATGGCCCATTGGGAAGCCACAGTATTCCCAAAATGCACACACAAACCTACACACTACTTCAGGTACCTCGACGACATCTGGGGAACCTGGACGCACGGCCCACAGGCCTTTCAAGAATTCATTAACACCCTCAACACACACCACAGGTCCATTAAACTCAAATACACCAAGCAGGAAAACCAGATAGATTTCCTAGACACCACCACATACAAGGGTTCCTCCTTCAACAACACAGGCAAACTGGACATTAAGGTATATTTCAAAGACACGGACACACACGGCTTACTGCACAAAGACAGCTTCCATCCAAAACATACTTTCAAAGGACTGGTAAAATCACAACTCCTACGCTTCCACAAAATCTGCACACAACAACAAGACTTTGAGGAAGCCAAACACACACTCTTCCAAGCTCTACGCCTGAGAGGATACACACGAAGTTTCCTCAGAAATGTGGCACAAACATTTCTAAACAGAAAAACACCTGATGACAGCAAAATAATACCCCTCATCACAACATACTCCCAACTCAGCGTAATAACCAACCAAAAACTGAAGTCTACATTCACCACGATATTAGAAAACACAAACCTACTGAGGGAACACAAAATCATATCTGCATATAGAAAAAACAAAAACCTACAGGATTATTTAGTCCAAAGCAAACTAAAACCTGTACAAAACAGATCAAATACACCAAAAGCCAAACACTTCAAACAGAAAACAACGATCCAAAACAACAAAACCAAAGAAATCTTCCAGTTGCAAAGGGCGCTCTCAGAAAACACCAATAACGCTGTCTATGGCATCCAGTGCAAAACGTGCGGGGTGACCTATGTGGGGGAAACAGGTAACTCCATCCGAACCCGACTGGCACAACACAGGTACAACATCCGGAACCAGCGGGAAAGGAGGACTCACCTGGTGGCACACTTCCTACAGCACGGGCTGGAAGCGCTGGAGGCCACAGGACTGGAGAGCAACCCCAACTGGACAGAGATGGAAAGAAAGAAAAAGGAAACGGAGTGGATCAAAAGACTTCATACTACCTTTCCACAAGGCCTGAACATCAGAAAATAAACTGGGAGGGTTTCAGTCGTTGGAAGGAGAGTGCAACACTCCTTGTCCCAGATGGTCCCTTTTTAGAGAAAATCTGGGAGAAAGAGCTTTGTTCCCCTACCCTAACTAGCCAGATCCTACAGGGACTGGAACTCTTCACAGTCACTGTTCCAGCACTCAGGCAACAAACAAAAGAAGACCTAAAACCAATTGAAACATTCACAGCCCACACACCAGTCCTACCAGGAAGGAAAACAAAAGACCCTAATGGCCTATTGAGAGGTTAACGGCCCATACATAATCCTAAGCAGGAAAGCAGAAACCCATTCACCCACTGAAACTGCACCTACTCACACAGAAACAAAAGGAATAGGATTCAAACCACCCCCCTAGGAGGAACTACACTCACCGCCCCTTTGAAAACAAGATAAAAACAGGCCAACAGGGACACAGTGCCCCATAACAACGCCTGAAGAAGACCCAGGCAGGTCGAAACGTCGCGACACAAAGAAAAGCAAGATTGCCTTTTCACGGAGCCACAGACTCTACAGAGGTAAATTGCCTAACAGTGGAAACCTAACGGTGCCAACGAAGCTTTAGGCATTTTACTGGTAAGTATGGATCGTTATGGTATGCGTCAACCCAGAGTTGACAACGCACGCTGCCGTACGGTCACTCTCCACACCGCCGCCCACACCGCCTACACACCAAACCACACCACATCAAACACATCAAACAGACAGGATACCTTCCAACTAGGAACCAGGATCATCTACAAAATGATCCAGACAGTCCACCACCTAAAAAACACAGCAGTTTCCGGAGGGGAGAACCAGGCACCCGCCAGCCTACGACGGAAGACAGAGGAACTCAAGCACCTCATAAGACCGGCCAACCCAACCGCACTCACATGTTTGAAGCTAGTAAGCAATGCCAAAAACTGGCTCCACACCTCATTGCAGATCCTCGAAGAGCACTACGAGGAAACTCTCACACATCTGTCCAGACGACTGGAGGACCTGGAGCTTCCCCGCTGGGAACAAGCTTTCGCGGTTGCCTCCAACTGGGCAAAGAAAAATTATGGGAGGAAAATACAGAAGGACACGTTGGACCATACACAAGCTATGGTTACTGCTACACTTAGCAACAAGGAATCCACTATCCCCACGTCTCCAAACAGATTCCAAATACTCGACACACTAATCAGGGAAGAGGTAAATGGCTCGGAAGAGACATATGTAACCCAGGCAGAATCCCATCCAGAACCAGTGAA
Source organism: Lepisosteus platostomus (assembly GCF_059453375.1). Lineage (NCBI taxonomy): Eukaryota > Metazoa > Chordata > Actinopteri > Semionotiformes > Lepisosteidae > Lepisosteus > Lepisosteus platostomus. Next base: position 24,122,616 of record NC_142626.1, on the reverse strand, counting down.
GAGACACTGGGAAAGCAGACATCCAACCCAGAAATCTGGCCCCATGAGAGCCAGAGCATATACTCCGGAAATAGATGACTTTCCTCCGATCCCCATGCCACAAAGGATCCGAAGAGAGCAGAGAAGACAAGAGGGAACCATGAGAAACACCCTAACTGGAATCTGTATCCCAAACAGCACCACCAGGGTACACCTCTCCCAGGACTCTAGCTCTGACCCTAACCTCAGCCCTAACCCTAACGCTTATACTGACGTTAACACCAACCCCGACACCAACCCTAACCCTAACCTTATCCCCAACCCTAATCCTAACCCTGACATTAACCCCGATCCTAACCCCGACCCTGATCCTAACCCTAACCCTAATACTAACACTGACATTAACCCTGATCCTAACCCCGACCCTGATCCTAACCCTAACCCTAATACTAACACTGACATTAACCCTGATCCTAACCCCGACCCTGATCCTAACCCTAACCCTAATACTAACACTGACATCAACCCTGATCCTAACCCTGACTCCGACCCCGACTATTACCCCCCCACACCACCACCAGCCCAACCAAGATACAGACCACACCGACATGACAAGACCACAAGAAAGCTAACGGACTGGAAGCTGGAAACCCACAAACGCTGGCTCTGCATAGGGGACTCCAATTTATCAAGAATACCCCCCTATGAAAATCCAGATCTACAGATAGAAAGCTACCCAGGAGCATCATTTTACAATGCAGCAAACCTCCTACAACACACCCCCCGGAACACAGGAGTGGAGAAAATCATTCTGTCCTTTGGAATCAATAACAAGGCACAAAAAGCAAAGGAAACAGCCATCAAACAACTACAACAGATGCTACGGGAAGCTAAGGGAACCTTCCCATCTGCAGAAATATACATCCCACTGATTAATTACTCCAGAGACCTGGAACCAGGATTCGGGAAAAACCTGGACACAATAAACAATCACATACAGCAAAACATGCCATACCTCCCCAAACTGGAAGAAGCCCTTTTCAAGACAGAAAGAGATGGAATTCACTGGACCACCGCAACAGCTCAAAAAATGCTAGACCACTGGTCACAACATTTAAACTGGTAAGCCCCAAAGCCGCAGAACAAGATGGGGACAAGAACAACAAAAACATTGTAAATCTAAGCAACAACTTCCACCCCACAACTGAACAAATAAACCTCCTCAATAAGGGCTTATCATTTGTCCCCACAGTAGGGACAAAGAAAGGTCAGAAAACCCGACTGAAAAGCGAAATCCGACAATACCACCGTCGCCTTAAACTGACTGCCTTCTTTGAGGATAAAGACACCGACACAGAAAGGGTTCCCTTCCTGCCTAAATCCAGTTGGGAACCAAGGGAAAACCAACTGCCACCAGAAATCCAGGAAATAATCCAAGAGGACAACACACTTCTACAAAAACTCCGACCATACAGGGACTCACACAACATAACAAAGGAGGAAACCGTAGCCTTAAAACATTTAAAGGAAAACAAACATATAGTCATAAAACCAGCAGACAAAGGGAGTGCAATAGTTATCATGGATAGAGAACAATACATTGCAGAAGCACACAGACAACTAAATAATCAGGAACACTATACTACTTTGGAAGAACCTCTGTATCAACAAACAGCACTAGAAATAGGGCAAATCCTACAAACTCTGGTTGAACTAAAACACCTAACAAAAAAACAGGCATTCTACCTAAGAGGAGAGGAATCACCACGACCAAGGATCTTCTACCTCCTCCCAAAAATTCATAAAGCCCCAGAAACATGGCCACTCCCCTACGAAATTCCACCTGGGAGGCCCATAGTGTCCGACTGCAACAGTGAATCCTACAGAATAGCAGAATATCTAGACCATTTCCTCAACCCCATTTCTAAACACCACCCAAGTTACATCAAAGACACCTATGACTTTGTAGCCAAAGTCAAAAATGCTACAATACAACAGGAAGCCTTCCTGTTCACCATTGACATTGACAGTTTATACACCAACATTGAAACTACGGAGGGACTGAAAGCAGTCCGGGAGTGGTTTCTCAAATACCCTGACCGCAACAGACCAGAAACCCAAATTCTGAAGCTATTGGAAATTAGCCTCAACAAAAACGATTTTGAATTTGAAGAGCATCACTACTTACAAATAAAAGGAACTGCTATGGGGAAGCGCTTTGCTCCGGCCTATGCTGACATCTATATGGCCCATTGGGAAGCCACAGTATTCCCAAAATGCACACACAAACCTACACACTACTTCAGGTACCTCGACGACATCTGGGGAACCTGGACGCACGGCCCACAGGCCTTTCAAGAATTCATTAACACCCTCAACACACACCACAGGTCCATTAAACTCAAATACACCAAGCAGGAAAACCAGATAGATTTCCTAGACACCACCACATACAAGGGTTCCTCCTTCAACAACACAGGCAAACTGGACATTAAGGTATATTTCAAAGACACGGACACACACGGCTTACTGCACAAAGACAGCTTCCATCCAAAACATACTTTCAAAGGACTGGTAAAATCACAACTCCTACGCTTCCACAAAATCTGCACACAACAACAAGACTTTGAGGAAGCCAAACACACACTCTTCCAAGCTCTACGCCTGAGAGGATACACACGAAGTTTCCTCAGAAATGTGGCACAAACATTTCTAAACAGAAAAACACCTGATGACAGCAAAATAATACCCCTCATCACAACATACTCCCAACTCAGCGTAATAACCAACCAAAAACTGAAGTCTACATTCACCACGATATTAGAAAACACAAACCTACTGAGGGAACACAAAATCATATCTGCATATAGAAAAAACAAAAACCTACAGGATTATTTAGTCCAAAGCAAACTAAAACCTGTACAAAACAGATCAAATACACCAAAAGCCAAACACTTCAAACAGAAAACAACGATCCAAAACAACAAAACCAAAGAAATCTTCCAGTTGCAAAGGGCGCTCTCAGAAAACACCAATAACGCTGTCTATGGCATCCAGTGCAAAACGTGCGGGGTGACCTATGTGGGGGAAACAGGTAACTCCATCCGAACCCGACTGGCACAACACAGGTACAACATCCGGAACCAGCGGGAAAGGAGGACTCACCTGGTGGCACACTTCCTACAGCACGGGCTGGAAGCGCTGGAGGCCACAGGACTGGAGAGCAACCCCAACTGGACAGAGATGGAAAGAAAGAAAAAGGAAACGGAGTGGATCAAAAGACTTCATACTACCTTTCCACAAGGCCTGAACATCAGAAAATAAACTGGGAGGGTTTCAGTCGTTGGAAGGAGAGTGCAACACTCCTTGTCCCAGATGGTCCCTTTTTAGAGAAAATCTGGGAGAAAGAGCTTTGTTCCCCTACCCTAACTAGCCAGATCCTACAGGGACTGGAACTCTTCACAGTCACTGTTCCAGCACTCAGGCAACAAACAAAAGAAGACCTAAAACCAATTGAAACATTCACAGCCCACACACCAGTCCTACCAGGAAGGAAAACAAAAGACCCTAATGGCCTATTGAGAGGTTAACGGCCCATACATAATCCTAAGCAGGAAAGCAGAAACCCATTCACCCACTGAAACTGCACCTACTCACACAGAAACAAAAGGAATAGGATTCAAACCACCCCCCTAGGAGGAACTACACTCACCGCCCCTTTGAAAACAAGATAAAAACAGGCCAACAGGGACACAGTGCCCCATAACAACGCCTGAAGAAGACCCAGGCAGGTCGAAACGTCGCGACACAAAGAAAAGCAAGATTGCCTTTTCACGGAGCCACAGACTCTACAGAGGTAAATTGCCTAACAGTGGAAACCTAACGGTGCCAACGAAGCTTTAGGCATTTTACTGGTAAGTATGGATCGTTATGGTATGCGTCAACCCAGAGTTGACAACGCACGCTGCCGTACGGTCACTCTCCACACCGCCGCCCACACCGCCTACACACCAAACCACACCACATCAAACACATCAAACAGACAGGATACCTTCCAACTAGGAACCAGGATCATCTACAAAATGATCCAGACAGTCCACCACCTAAAAAACACAGCAGTTTCCGGAGGGGAGAACCAGGCACCCGCCAGCCTACGACGGAAGACAGAGGAACTCAAGCACCTCATAAGACCGGCCAACCCAACCGCACTCACATGTTTGAAGCTAGTAAGCAATGCCAAAAACTGGCTCCACACCTCATTGCAGATCCTCGAAGAGCACTACGAGGAAACTCTCACACATCTGTCCAGACGACTGGAGGACCTGGAGCTTCCCCGCTGGGAACAAGCTTTCGCGGTTGCCTCCAACTGGGCAAAGAAAAATTATGGGAGGAAAATACAGAAGGACACGTTGGACCATACACAAGCTATGGTTACTGCTACACTTAGCAACAAGGAATCCACTATCCCCACGTCTCCAAACAGATTCCAAATACTCGACACACTAATCAGGGAAGAGGTAAATGGCTCGGAAGAGACATATGTAACCCAGGCAGAATCCCATCCAGAACCAGTGAAGAGACACTGGGAAAGCAGACATCCAACCCAGAAATCTGGCCCCATGAGAGCCAGAGCATATACTCCGGAAATAGATGACTTTCCTCCGATCCCCATGCCACAAAGGATCCGAAGAGAGCAGAGAAGACAAGAGGGAACCATGAGAAACACCCTAACTGGAATCTGTATCCCAAACAGCACCACCAGGGTACACCTCTCCCAGGACTCTAGCTCTGACCCTAACCTCAGCCCTAACCCTAACGCTTATACTGACGTTAACACCAACCCCGACACCAACCCTAACCCTAACCTTATCCCCAACCCTAATCCTAACCCTGACATTAACCCCGATCCTAACCCCGACCCTGATCCTAACCCTAACCCTAATACTAACACTGACATTAACCCTGATCCTAACCCCGACCCTGATCCTAACCCTAACCCTAATACTAACACTGACATTAACCCTGATCCTAACCCCGACCCTGATCCTAACCCTAACCCTAATACTAACACTGACATCAACCCTGATCCTAACCCTGACTCCGACCCCGACTATTACCCCCCCACACCACCACCAGCCCAACCAAGATACAGACCACACCGACATGACAAGACCACAAGAAAGCTAACGGACTGGAAGCTGGAAACCCACAAACGCTGGCTCTGCATAGGGGACTCCAATTTATCAAGAATACCCCCCTATGAAAATCCAGATCTACAGATAGAAAGCTACCCAGGAGCATCATTTTACAATGCAGCAAACCTCCTACAACACACCCCCCGGAACACAGGAGTGGAGAAAATCATTCTGTCCTTTGGAATCAATAACAAGGCACAAAAAGCAAAGGAAACAGCCATCAAACAACTACAACAGATGCTACGGGAAGCTAAGGGAACCTTCCCATCTGCAGAAATATACATCCCACTGATTAATTACTCCAGAGACCTGGAACCAGGATTCAGGAAAAACCTGGACACAATAAACAATCACATACAGCAAAACATGCCATACCTCCCCAAACTGGAAGAAGCCCTTTTCAAGACAGAAAGAGATGGAATTCACTGGACCACCGCAACAGCTCAAAAAATGCTAGACCACTGGTCACAACATTTAAACTGGTAAGCCCCAAAGCCGCAGAACAAGATGGGGACAAGAACAACAAAAACATTGTAAATCTAAGCAACAACTTCCACCCCACAACTGAACAAATAAACCTCCTCAATAAGGGCTTATCATTTGTCCCCACAGTAGGGACAAAGAAAGGTCAGAAAACCCGACTGAAAAGCGAAATCCGACAATACCACCGTCGCCTTAAACTGACTGCCTTCTTTGAGGATAAAGACACCGACACAGAAAGGGTTCCCTTCCTGCCTAAATCCAGTTGGGAACCAAGGGAAAACCAACTGCCACCAGAAATCCAGGAAATAATCCAAGAGGACAACACACTTCTACAAAAACTCCGACCATACAGGGACTCACACAACATAACAAAGGAGGAAACCGTAGCCTTAAAACATTTAAAGGAAAACAAACATATAGTCATAAAACCAGCAGACAAAGGGAGTGCAATAGTTATCATGGATAGAGAACAATACATTGCAGAAGCACACAGACAACTAAATAATCAGGAACACTATACTACTTTGGAAGAACCTCTGTATCAACAAACAGCACTAGAAATAGGGCAAATCCTACAAACTCTGGTTGAACTAAAACACCTAACAAAAAAACAGGCATTCTACCTAAGAGGAGAGGAATCACCACGACCAAGGATCTTCTACCTCCTCCCAAAAATTCATAAAGCCCCAGAAACATGGCCACTCCCCTACGAAATTCCACCTGGGAGGCCCATAGTGTCCGACTGCAACAGTGAATCCTACAGAATAGCAGAATATCTAGACCATTTCCTCAACCCCATTTCTAAACACCACCCAAGTTACATCAAAGACACCTATGACTTTGTAGCCAAAGTCAAAAATGCTACAATACAACAGGAAGCCTTCCTGTTCACCATTGACATTGACAGTTTATACACCAACATTGAAACTACGGAGGGACTGAAAGCAGTCCGGGAGTGGTTTCTCAAATACCCTGACCGCAACAGACCAGAAACCCAAATTCTGAAGCTATTGGAAATTAGCCTCAACAAAAACGATTTTGAATTTGAAGAGCATCACTACTTACAAATAAAAGGAACTGCTATGGGGAAGCGCTTTGCTCCGGCCTATGCTGACATCTATATGGCCCATTGGGAAGCCACAGTATTCCCAAAATGCACACACAAACCTACACACTACTTCAGGTACCTCGACGACATCTGGGGAACCTGGACGCACGGCCCACAGGCCTTTCAAGAATTCATTAACACCCTCAACACACACCACAGGTCCATTAAACTCAAATACACCAAGCAGGAAAACCAGATAGATTTCCTAGACACCACCACATACAAGGGTTCCTCCTTCAACAACACAGGCAAACTGGACATTAAGGTATATTTCAAAGACACGGACACACACGGCTTACTGCACAAAGACAGCTTCCATCCAAAACATACTTTCAAAGGACTGGTAAAATCACAACTCCTACGCTTCCACAAAATCTGCACACAACAACAAGACTTTGAGGAAGCCAAACACACACTCTTCCAAGCTCTACGCCTGAGAGGATACACACGAAGTTTCCTCAGAAATGTGGCACAAACATTTCTAAACAGAAAAACACCTGATGACAGCAAAATAATACCCCTCATCACAACATACTCCCAACTCAGCGTAATAACCAACCAAAAACTGAAGTCTACATTCACCACGATATTAGAAAACACAAACCTACTGAGGGAACACAAAATCATATCTGCATATAGAAAAAACAAAAACCTACAGGATTATTTAGTCCAAAGCAAACTAAAACCTGTACAAAACAGATCAAATACACCAAAAGCCAAACACTTCAAACAGAAAACAACGATCCAAAACAACAAAACCAAAGAAATCTTCCAGTTGCAAAGGGCGCTCTCAGAAAACACCAATAACGCTGTCTATGGCATCCAGTGCAAAACGTGCGGGGTGACCTATGTGGGGGAAACAGGTAACTCCATCCGAACCCGACTGGCACAACACAGGTACAACATCCGGAACCAGCGGGAAAGGAGGACTCACCTGGTGGCACACTTCCTACAGCACGGGCTGGAAGCGCTGGAGGCCACAGGACTGGAGAGCAACCCCAACTGGACAGAGATGGAAAGAAAGAAAAAGGAAACGGAGTGGATCAAAAGACTTCATACTACCTTTCCACAAGGCCTGAACATCAGAAAATAAACTGGGAGGGTTTCAGTCGTTGGAAGGAGAGTGCAACACTCCTTGTCCCAGATGGTCCCTTTTTAGAGAAAATCTGGGAGAAAGAGCTTTGTTCCCCTACCCTAACTAGCCAGATCCTACAGGGACTGGAACTCTTCACAGTCACTGTTCCAGCACTCAGGCAACAAACAAAAGAAGACCTAAAACCAATTGAAACATTCACAGCCCACACACCAGTCCTACCAGGAAGGAAAACAAAAGACCCTAATGGCCTATTGAGAGGTTAACGGCCCATACATAATCCTAAGCAGGAAAGCAGAAACCCATTCACCCACTGAAACTGCACCTACTCACACAGAAACAAAAGGAATAGGATTCAAACCACCCCCCTAGGAGGAACTACACTCACCGCCCCTTTGAAAACAAGATAAAAACAGGCCAACAGGGACACAGTGCCCCATAACAACGCCTGAAGAAGACCCAGGCAGGTCGAAACGTCGCGACACAAAGAAAAGCAAGATTGCCTTTTCACGGAGCCACAGACTCTACAGAGGTAAATTGCCTAACAGTGGAAACCTAACGGTGCCAACGAAGCTTTAGGCATTTTACTGGTAAGTATGGATCGTTATGGTATGCGTCAACCCAGAGTTGACAACGCACGCTGCCGTACGGTCACTCTCCACACCGCCGCCCACACCGCCTACACACCAAACCACACCACATCAAACACATCAAACAGACAGGATACCTTCCAACTAGGAACCAGGATCATCTACAAAATGATCCAGACAGTCCACCACCTAAAAAACACAGCAGTTTCCGGAGGGGAGAACCAGGCACCCGCCAGCCTACGACGGAAGACAGAGGAACTCAAGCACCTCATAAGACCGGCCAACCCAACCGCACTCACATGTTTGAAGCTAGTAAGCAATGCCAAAAACTGGCTCCACACCTCATTGCAGATCCTCGAAGAGCACTACGAGGAAACTCTCACACATCTGTCCAGACGACTGGAGGACCTGGAGCTTCCCCGCTGGGAACAAGCTTTCGCGGTTGCCTCCAACTGGGCAAAGAAAAATTATGGGAGGAAAATACAGAAGGACACGTTGGACCATACACAAGCTATGGTTACTGCTACACTTAGCAACAAGGAATCCACTATCCCCACGTCTCCAAACAGATTCCAAATACTCGACACACTAATCAGGGAAGAGGTAAATGGCTCGGAAGAGACATATGTAACCCAGGCAGAATCCCATCCAGAACCAGTGAAGAGACACTGGGAAAGCAGACATCCAACCCAGAAATCTGGCCCCATGAGAGCCAGAGCATATACTCCGGAAATAGATGACTTTCCTCCGATCCCCATGCCACAAAGGATCCGAAGAGAGCAGAGAAGACAAGAGGGAACCATGAGAAACACCCTAACTGGAATCTGTATCCCAAACAGCACCACCAGGGTACACCTCTCCCAGGACTCTAGCTCTGACCCTAACCTCAGCCCTAACCCTAACGCTTATACTGACGTTAACACCAACCCCGACACCAACCCTAACCCTAACCTTATCCCCAACCCTAATCCTAACCCTGACATTAACCCCGATCCTAACCCCGACCCTGATCCTAACCCTAACCCTAATACTAACACTGACATTAACCCTGATCCTAACCCCGACCCTGATCCTAACCCTAACCCTAATACTAACACTGACATTAACCCTGATCCTAACCCCGACCCTGATCCTAACCCTAACCCTAATACTAACACTGACATCAACCCTGATCCTAACCCTGACTCCGACCCCGACTATTACCCCCCCACACCACCACCAGCCCAACCAAGATACAGACCACACCGACATGACAAGACCACAAGAAAGCTAACGGACTGGAAGCTGGAAACCCACAAACGCTGGCTCTGCATAGGGGACTCCAATTTATCAAGAATACCCCCCTATGAAAATCCAGATCTACAGATAGAAAGCTACCCAGGAGCATCATTTTACAATGCAGCAAACCTCCTACAACACACCCCCCGGAACACAGGAGTGGAGAAAATCATTCTGTCCTTTGGAATCAATAACAAGGCACAAAAAGCAAAGGAAACAGCCATCAAACAACTACAACAGATGCTACGGGAAGCTAAGGGAACCTTCCCATCTGCAGAAATATACATCCCACTGATTAATTACTCCAGAGACCTGGAACCAGGATTCAGGAAAAACCTGGACACAATAAACAATCACATACAGCAAAACATGCCATACCTCCCCAAACTGGAAGAAGCCCTTTTCAAGACAGAAAGAGATGGAATTCACTGGACCACCGCAACAGCTCAAAAAATGCTAGACCACTGGTCACAACATTTAAACTGGTAAGCCCCAAAGCCGCAGAACAAGATGGGGACAAGAACAACAAAAACATTGTAAATCTAAGCAACAACTTCCACCCCACAACTGAACAAATAAACCTCCTCAATAAGGGCTTATCATTTGTCCCCACAGTAGGGACAAAGAAAGGTCAGAAAACCCGACTGAAAAGCGAAATCCGACAATACCACCGTCGCCTTAAACTGACTGCCTTCTTTGAGGATAAAGACACCGACACAGAAAGGGTTCCCTTCCTGCCTAAATCCAGTTGGGAACCAAGGGAAAACCAACTGCCACCAGAAATCCAGGAAATAATCCAAGAGGACAACACACTTCTACAAAAACTCCGACCATACAGGGACTCACACAACATAACAAAGGAGGAAACCGTAGCCTTAAAACATTTAAAGGAAAACAAACATATAGTCATAAAACCAGCAGACAAAGGGAGTGCAATAGTTATCATGGATAGAGAACAATACATTGCAGAAGCACACAGACAACTAAATAATCAGGAACACTATACTACTTTGGAAGAACCTCTGTATCAACAAACAGCACTAGAAATAGGGCAAATCCTACAAACTCTGGTTGAACTAAAACACCTAACAAAAAAACAGGCATTCTACCTAAGAGGAGAGGAATCACCACGACCAAGGATCTTCTACCTCCTCCCAAAAATTCATAAAGCCCCAGAAACATGGCCACTCCCCTACGAAATTCCACCTGGGAGGCCCATAGTGTCCGACTGCAACAGTGAATCCTACAGAATAGCAGAATATCTAGACCATTTCCTCAACCCCATTTCTAAACACCACCCAAGTTACATCAAAGACACCTATGACTTTGTAGCCAAAGTCAAAAATGCTACAATACAACAGGAAGCCTTCCTGTTCACCATTGACATTGACAGTTTATACACCAACATTGAAACTACGGAGGGACTGAAAGCAGTCCGGGAGTGGTTTCTCAAATACCCTGACCGCAACAGACCAGAAACCCAAATTCTGAAGCTATTGGAAATTAGCCTCAACAAAAACGATTTTGAATTTGAAGAGCATCACTACTTACAAATAAAAGGAACTGCTATGGGGAAGCGCTTTGCTCCGGCCTATGCTGACATCTATATGGCCCATTGGGAAGCCACAGTATTCCCAAAATGCACACACAAACCTACACACTACTTCAGGTACCTCGACGACATCTGGGGAACCTGGACGCACGGCCCACAGGCCTTTCAAGAATTCATTAACACCCTCAACACACACCACAGGTCCATTAAACTCAAATACACCAAGCAGGAAAACCAGATAGATTTCCTAGACACCACCACATACAAGGGTTCCTCCTTCAACAACACAGGCAAACTGGACATTAAGGTATATTTCAAAGACACGGACACACACGGCTTACTGCACAAAGACAGCTTCCATCCAAAACATACTTTCAAAGGACTGGTAAAATCACAACTCCTACGCTTCCACAAAATCTGCACACAACAACAAGACTTTGAGGAAGCCAAACACACACTCTTCCAAGCTCTACGCCTGAGAGGATACACACGAAGTTTCCTCAGAAATGTGGCACAAACATTTCTAAACAGAAAAACACCTGATGACAGCAAAATAATACCCCTCATCACAACATACTCCCAACTCAGCGTAATAACCAACCAAAAACTGAAGTCTACATTCACCACGATATTAGAAAACACAAACCTACTGAGGGAACACAAAATCATATCTGCATATAGAAAAAACAAAAACCTACAGGATTATTTAGTCCAAAGCAAACTAAAACCTGTACAAAACAGATCAAATACACCAAAAGCCAAACACTTCAAACAGAAAACAACGATCCAAAACAACAAAACCAAAGAAATCTTCCAGTTGCAAAGGGCGCTCTCAGAAAACACCAATAACGCTGTCTATGGCATCCAGTGCAAAACGTGCGGGGTGACCTATGTGGGGGAAACAGGTAACTCCATCCGAACCCGACTGGCACAACACAGGTACAACATCCGGAACCAGCGGGAAAGGAGGACTCACCTGGTGGCACACTTCCTACAGCACGGGCTGGAAGCGCTGGAGGCCACAGGACTGGAGAGCAACCCCAACTGGACAGAGATGGAAAGAAAGAAAAAGGAAACGGAGTGGATCAAAAGACTTCATACTACCTTTCCACAAGGCCTGAACATCAGAAAATAAACTGGGAGGGTTTCAGTCGTTGGAAGGAGAGTGCAACACTCCTTGTCCCAGATGGTCCCTTTTTAGAGAAAATCTGGGAGAAAGAGCTTTGTTCCCCTACCCTAACCCTAACCCTAACCCTAACCCTAACCCTAACCCTAACCAGCGGGAAAGGAGGACTCACCTGGTGGCACACTTCCTACAGCACGGGCTGGAAGCGCTGGAGGCCACAGGACTGGAGAGCAACCCCAACTGGACAGAGATGGAAAGAAAGAAAAAGGAAACGGAGTGGATCAAAAGACTTCATACTACCTTTCCACAAGGCCTGAACATCAGAAAATAAACTGGGAGGGTTTCAGTCGTTGGAAGGAGAGTGCAACACTCCTTGTCCCAGATGGTCCCTTTTTAGAGAAAATCTGGGAGAAAGAGCTTTGTTCCCCTACCCTAACTAGCCAGATCCTACAGGGACTGGAACTCTTCACAGTCACTGTTTCAGCACTCAGGCAACAAACAAAAGAAGACCTAAAACCAATTGAAACTTTCACAGCCCACACACCAGTCCTACCAGGAAGGAAAACAAAAGACCCTAACGGCCTATTGAGAGGTTAACGGCCCATACATAATCCTAAGCAGGAAAGCAGAAACCCATTCACCCACTGAAACTGCACCTACAAACACAGAAACAAAAGGAATAGGATTCAAACCACCCCCCTGGGAGGAACTACACTCACCGCCCCTTTGAAAACAAGATAAAAACAGGCCAACAGGGACACAGTGCCCCATAACAACGCCTGAAGAAGACCCAGGCAGGTCGAAACGTCGCGACACAAAGAAAAGCAAGATTGCCTTTTCACGGAGCCACAGACTCTACAGAGGTAAATTGCCTAACAGTGGAAACCTAACGGTGCCAACGAAGCTTTAGGCATTTTACTGGTAAGTATGGATCGTTATGGTATGCGTCAACCCAGAGTTGACAACGCACGCTGCCGTACGGTCACTCTCCACACCGCCGCCCACACCGCCTACACACCAAACCACACCACATCAAACACATCAAACAGACAGGATACCTTCCAACTAGGAACCAGGATCATCTACAAAATGATCCAGACAGTCCACCACCTAAAAAACACAGCAGTTTCCGGAGGGGAGAACCAGGCACCCGCCAGCCTACGACGGAAGACAGAGGAACTCAAGCACCTCATAAGACCGGCCAACCCAACCGCACTCACATGTTTGAAGCTAGTAAGCAATGCCAAAAACTGGCTCCACACCTCATTGCAGATCCTCGAAGAGCACTACGAGGAAACTCTCACACATCTGTCCAGACGACTGGAGGACCTGGAGCTTCCCCGCTGGGAACAAGCTTTCGCGGTTGCCTCCAACTGGGCAAAGAAAAATTATGGGAGGAAAATACAGAAGGACACGTTGGACCATACACAAGCTATGGTTACTGCTACACTTAGCAACAAGGAATCCACTATCCCCACGTCTCCAAACAGATTCCAAATACTCGACACACTAATCAGGGAAGAGGTAAATGGCTCGGAAGAGACATACGTAACCCAGGCAGAATCCCATCCAGAACCAGTGAAGAGACACTGGGAAAGCAGACATCCAACCCAGAAATCTGGCCCCATGAGAGCCAGAGCATACACTCCGGAAATAGATGACTTTCCTCCGATCCCCATGCCACAAAGGATCCGAAGAGAGCAGAGAAGACAAGAGGGAACCTTGAGAAACACCCTAACTGGAATCTGTATCCCAAACAGCACCACCAGGGTACACCTCTCCCAGGACTCTAGCTCTGACCCTAACCTCAGCCCTAACCCTAACGCTTATACTGACGTTAACACCAACCCCGACACCAACCCTAACCCTAACCTTATCCCCAACCCTAATCCTAACCCTGACATTAACCCCGATCCTAACCCCGACCCTGATCCTAACCCTAACCCTAATACTAACACTGACATTAACCCTGATCCTAACCCCGACCCTGATCCTAACCCTAACCCTAATACTAACACTGACATTAACCCTGATCCTAACCCCGACCCTGATCCTAACCCTAACCCTAATACTAACACTGACATTAACCCTGATCCTAACCCCGACCCTGATCCTAACCCTAACCCTAATACTAACACTGACATTAACCCTGATCCTAACCCCGACCCTGATCCTAACCCTAACCCTAATCTTAACCCTGACATCAACCCTGATCCCAACCCCGACCCTGATCCTAACCCTGACTCCGACCCCGACTATTACCCCCCCACACCACCACCAGCCCAACCAAGATACAGACCACACCAACATGACAAGACCACAAGAAAGCTAACGGACTGGAAGCTGGAAACCCACAAACGCTGGCTCTGCATAGGGGACTCCAATTTATCAAGAATACCCCCCTATGAAAATCCAGATCTACAGATAGAAAGCTACCCAGGAGCATCATTTTACAATGCAGCAAACCTCCTACAACACACCCCCCGCAACACAGGAGTGGAGAAAATCATTCTGTCCTTTGGAATCAATAACAAGGCACAAAAAGCAAAGGAAACAGCCATCAAACAACTACAACAGATGCTACGGGAAGCTAAGGGAACCTTCCCATCTGCAGAAATATACATCCCACTGATGAATTACTCCAGAGACCTGGAACCAGGATTCAGGAAAAACCTGGACACAATAAACAATCACATACAGCAAAACATGCCATACCTCCCCAAACTGGAAGAAGCCCTTTTCAAGACAGAAAGAGATGGAATTCACTGGACCACCGCAACAGCTCAAAAAATGCTAGACCACTGGTCACAACATTTAAACTGGTAAGCCCCAAAGCCGCAGAACAAGATGGGGACAAGAACAACAAAAACATTGTAAATCTAAGCAACAACTTCCACCCCACAACTGAACAAATAAACCTCCTCAATAAGGGCTTATCATTTGTCCCCACAGTAGGGACAAAGAAAGGTCAGAAAACCCGACTGAAAAGTGAAATCCGACAATACCACCGTCGCCTTAAACTGACTGCCTTCTTTGAGGATAAAGACACCGACACAGAAAGGGTTCCCTTCCTGCCTAAATCCAGTTGGGAACCAAGGGAAAACCAACTGCCACCAGAAATCCAGGAAATAATCCAAGAGGACAACACAATTCTACAAAAACTCCGACCATACAGGGACTCACACAACATAACAAAGGAGGAAACCGTAGCCTTAAAACATTTAAAGGAAAACAAACATATAGTCATAAAACCAGCAGACAAAGGGAGTGCAATAGTTATCATGGATAGAGAACAATACATTGCAGAAGCACACAGACAATTAAATAATCAGGAACACTATACTACTTTGGAAGAACCGCTGTACAAACAAACAGCACTAGAAATAGGGCAAATCCTACAAACTCTGGTTGAACTAAAACACCTAACAAAAAAACAGGCATTCTACCTAAGAGGAGAGGAATCACCACGACCGAGGATCTTCTACCTCCTCCCAAAAATTCATAAAGCCCCAGAAACATGGCCACTCCCCTACGAAATTCCACCTGGGAGGCCCATAGTGTCCGACTGCAACAGTGAATCCTACAGAATAGCAGAATATCTAGACCATTTCCTCAACCCCATTTCTAAACACCACCCAAGTTACATCAAAGACACCTATGACTTTGTAGCCAAAGTCAAAAATGCTACAATACAACAGGAAGCCTTCCTGTTCACCATTGACATTGACAGTTTATACACCAACATTGAAACTACGGAGGGACTGAAAGCAGTCCAGGAGTGGTTTCTCAAATACCCTGACCGCAACAGACCAGAAACCCAAATTCTGAAGCTATTGGAAATTAGCCTCAACAAAAACGATTTTGAATTTGAAGAGCATCACTACTTACAAATAAAAGGAACTGCTATGGGGAAGCGCTTTGCTCCGGCCTATGCTGACATCTATATGGCCCATTGGGAAGCCACAGTATTCCCAAAATGCACACACAAACCTACACACTACTTCAGGTACCTCGATGACATCTGGGGAACCTGGACGCACGGCCCACAGGCCTTTCAAGAATTCATTAACACCCTCAACACACACCACAGGTCCATTAAACTCAAATACACCAAGCAGGAAAACCAGATAGATTTCCTAGACACCACCACGTACAAGGGTTCCTCCTTCAACAACACAGGCAAACTGGACATTAAGGTATATTTCAAAGACACGGACACACACGGCTTACTGCACAAAGACAGCTTCCATCCAAAACATACTTTCAAAGGACTGGTAAAATCACAACTCCTACGCTTCCACAAAATCTGCACACAACAACAAGACTTTGAGGAAGCCAAACACACACTCTTCCAAGCTCTACGCCTGAGAGGATACACACGAAGTTTCCTCAGAAATGTGGCACAAACATTTCTAAACAGAAAAACACCTGATGACAGCAAAATAATACCCCTCATCACAACATACTCCCAACTCAGCGTAATAACCAACCAAAAACTAAAGTCTACATTCACCACGATATTAGAAAACACAAACCTACTGAGGGAACACAAAATCATATCTGCATATAGAAAAAACAAAAACCTACAGGATTATTTAGTCCAAAGCAAACTAAAACCTGTACAAAACAGATCAAATACACCAAAAGCCAAACACTTCAAACAGAAAACAACGATCCAAAACAACAAAACCAAAGAAATTTTCCAGTTGCAAAGGGCGCTCTCAGAAAACACCAATAACGCTGTCTATGGCATCCAGTGCAAAACGTGCGGGGTGACCTATGTGGGGGAAACAGGTAACTCCATCCGAACCCGACTGGCACAACACAGGTACAACATCCGGAACCAGCGGGAAAGGAGGACTCACCTGGTGGCACACTTCCTACAGCACGGGCTGGAAGCGCTGGAGGCCACAGGACTGGAGAGCAACCCCAACTGGACAGAGATGGAAAGAAAGAAAAAGGAAACGGAGTGGATCAAAAGACTTCATACTACCTTTCCACAAGGCCTGAACATCAGAAAATAAACTGGGAGGGTTTCAGTCGTTGGAAGGAGAGTGCAACACTCCTTGTCCCAGATGGTCCCTTTTTAGAGAAAATCTGGGAGAAAGAGCTTTGTTCCCCTACCCTAACTAGCCAGATCCTACAGGGACTGGAACTCTTCACAGTCACTGTTTCAGCACTCAGGCAACAAACAAAAGAAGACCTAAAACCAATTGAAACTTTCACAGCCCACACACCAGTCCTACCAGGAAGGAAAACAAAAGACCCTAACGGCCTATTGAGAGGTTAACGGCCCATACATAATCCTAAGCAGGAAAGCAGAAACCCATTCACCCACTGAAACTGCACCTACAAACACAGAAACAAAAGGAATAGGATTCAAACCACCCCCCTGGGAGGAACTACACTCACCGCCCCTTTGAAAACAAGATAAAAACAGGCCAACAGGGACACAGTGCCCCATAACAACGCCTGAAGAAGACCCAGGCAGGTCGAAACGTCGCGACACAAAGAAAAGCAAGATTGCCTTTTCACGGAGCCACAGACTCTACAGAGGTAAATTGCCTAACAGTGGAAACCTAACGGTGCCAACGAAGCTTTAGGCATTTTACTGGTAAGTATGGATCGTTATGGTATGCGTCAACCCAGAGTTGACAACGCACGCTGCCGTACGGTCACTCTCCACACCGCCGCCCACACCGCCTACACACCAAACCACACCACATCAAACACATCAAACAGACAGGATACCTTCCAACTAGGAACCAGGATCATCTACAAAATGATCCAGACAGTCCACCACCTAAAAAACACAGCAGTTTCCGGAGGGGAGAACCAGGCACCCGCCAGCCTACGACGGAAGACAGAGGAACTCAAGCACCTCATAAGACCGGCCAACCCAACCGCACTCACATGTTTGAAGCTAGTAAGCAATGCCAAAAACTGGCTCCACACCTCATTGCAGATCCTCGAAGAGCACTACGAGGAAACTCTCACACATCTGTCCAGACGACTGGAGGACCTGGAGCTTCCCCGCTGGGAACAAGCTTTCGCGGTTGCCTCCAACTGGGCAAAGAAAAATTATGGGAGGAAAATACAGAAGGACACGTTGGACCATACACAAGCTATGGTTACTGCTACACTTAGCAACAAGGAATCCACTATCCCCACGTCTCCAAACAGATTCCAAATACTCGACACACTAATCAGGGAAGAGGTAAATGGCTCGGAAGAGACATACGTAACCCAGGCAGAATCCCATCCAGAACCAGTGAAGAGACACTGGGAAAGCAGACATCCAACCCAGAAATCTGGCCCCATGAGAGCCAGAGCATACACTCCGGAAATAGATGACTTTCCTCCGATCCCCATGCCACAAAGGATCCGAAGAGAGCAGAGAAGACAAGAGGGAACCTTGAGAAACACCCTAACTGGAATCTGTATCCCAAACAGCACCACCAGGGTACACCTCTCCCAGGACTCTAGCTCTGACCCTAACCTCAGCCCTAACCCTAACGCTTATACTGACGTTAACACCAACCCCGACACCAACCCTAACCCTAACCTTATCCCCAACCCTAATCCTAACCCTGACATTAACCCCGATCCTAACCCCGACCCTGATCCTAACCCTAACCCTAATACTAACACTGACATTAACCCTGATCCTAACCCCGACCCTGATCCTAACCCTAACCCTAATACTAACACTGACATTAACCCTGATCCTAACCCCGACCCTGATCCTAACCCTAACCCTAATACTAACACTGACATTAACCCTGATCCTAACCCCGACCCTGATCCTAACCCTAACCCTAATACTAACACTGACATTAACCCTGATCCTAACCCCGACCCTGATCCTAACCCTAACCCTAATCTTAACCCTGACATCAACCCTGATCCCAACCCCGACCCTGATCCTAACCCTGACTCCGACCCCGACTATTACCCCCCCACACCACCACCAGCCCAACCAAGATACAGACCACACCAACATGACAAGACCACAAGAAAGCTAACGGACTGGAAGCTGGAAACCCACAAACGCTGGCTCTGCATAGGGGACTCCAATTTATCAAGAATACCCCCCTATGAAAATCCAGATCTACAGATAGAAAGCTACCCAGGAGCATCATTTTACAATGCAGCAAACCTCCTACAACACACCCCCCGCAACACAGGAGTGGAGAAAATCATTCTGTCCTTTGGAATCAATAACAAGGCACAAAAAGCAAAGGAAACAGCCATCAAACAACTACAACAGATGCTACGGGAAGCTAAGGGAACCTTCCCATCTGCAGAAATATACATCCCACTGATGAATTACTCCAGAGACCTGGAACCAGGATTCAGGAAAAACCTGGACACAATAAACAATCACATACAGCAAAACATGCCATACCTCCCCAAACTGGAAGAAGCCCTTTTCAAGACAGAAAGAGATGGAATTCACTGGACCACCGCAACAGCTCAAAAAATGCTAGACCACTGGTCACAACATTTAAACTGGTAAGCCCCAAAGCCGCAGAACAAGATGGGGACAAGAACAACAAAAACATTGTAAATCTAAGCAACAACTTCCACCCCACAACTGAACAAATAAACCTCCTCAATAAGGGCTTATCATTTGTCCCCACAGTAGGGACAAAGAAAGGTCAGAAAACCCGACTGAAAAGTGAAATCCGACAATACCACCGTCGCCTTAAACTGACTGCCTTCTTTGAGGATAAAGACACCGACACAGAAAGGGTTCCCTTCCTGCCTAAATCCAGTTGGGAACCAAGGGAAAACCAACTGCCACCAGAAATCCAGGAAATAATCCAAGAGGACAACACAATTCTACAAAAACTCCGACCATACAGGGACTCACACAACATAACAAAGGAGGAAACCGTAGCCTTAAAACATTTAAAGGAAAACAAACATATAGTCATAAAACCAGCAGACAAAGGGAGTGCAATAGTTATCATGGATAGAGAACAATACATTGCAGAAGCACACAGACAATTAAATAATCAGGAACACTATACTACTTTGGAAGAACCGCTGTACAAACAAACAGCACTAGAAATAGGGCAAATCCTACAAACTCTGGTTGAACTAAAACACCTAACAAAAAAACAGGCATTCTACCTAAGAGGAGAGGAATCACCACGACCGAGGATCTTCTACCTCCTCCCAAAAATTCATAAAGCCCCAGAAACATGGCCACTCCCCTACGAAATTCCACCTGGGAGGCCCATAGTGTCCGACTGCAACAGTGAATCCTACAGAATAGCAGAATATCTAGACCATTTCCTCAACCCCATTTCTAAACACCACCCAAGTTACATCAAAGACACCTATGACTTTGTAGCCAAAGTCAAAAATGCTACAATACAACAGGAAGCCTTCCTGTTCACCATTGACATTGACAGTTTATACACCAACATTGAAACTACGGAGGGACTGAAAGCAGTCCAGGAGTGGTTTCTCAAATACCCTGACCGCAACAGACCAGAAACCCAAATTCTGAAGCTATTGGAAATTAGCCTCAACAAAAACGATTTTGAATTTGAAGAGCATCACTACTTACAAATAAAAGGAACTGCTATGGGGAAGCGCTTTGCTCCGGCCTATGCTGACATCTATATGGCCCATTGGGAAGCCACAGTATTCCCAAAATGCACACACAAACCTACACACTACTTCAGGTACCTCGATGACATCTGGGGAACCTGGACGCACGGCCCACAGGCCTTTCAAGAATTCATTAACACCCTCAACACACACCACAGGTCCATTAAACTCAAATACACCAAGCAGGAAAACCAGATAGATTTCCTAGACACCACCACGTACAAGGGTTCCTCCTTCAACAACACAGGCAAACTGGACATTAAGGTATATTTCAAAGACACGGACACACACGGCTTACTGCACAAAGACAGCTTCCATCCAAAACATACTTTCAAAGGACTGGTAAAATCACAACTCCTACGCTTCCACAAAATCTGCACACAACAACAAGACTTTGAGGAAGCCAAACACACACTCTTCCAAGCTCTACGCCTGAGAGGATACACACGAAGTTTCCTCAGAAATGTGGCACAAACATTTCTAAACAGAAAAACACCTGATGACAGCAAAATAATACCCCTCATCACAACATACTCCCAACTCAGCGTAATAACCAACCAAAAACTGAAGTCTACATTCACCACGATATTAGAAAACACAAACCTACTGAGGGAACACAAAATCATATCTGCATATAGAAAAAACAAAAACCTACAGGATTATTTAGTCCAAAGCAAACTAAAACCTGTACAAAACAGATCAAATACACCAAAAGCCAAACACTTCAAACAGAAAACAACGATCCAAAACAACAAAACCAAAGAAATTTTCCAGTTGCAAAGGGCGCTCTCAGAAAACACCAATAACGCTGTCTATGGCATCCAGTGCAAAACGTGCGGGGTGACCTATGTGGGGGAAACAGGTAACTCCATCCGAACCCGACTGGCACAACACAGGTACAACATCCGGAACCAGCGGGAAAGGAGGACTCACCTGGTGGCACACTTCCTACAGCACGGGCTGGAAGCGCTGGAGGCCACAGGACTGGAGAGCAACCCCAACTGGACAGAGATGGAAAGAAAGAAAAAGGAAACGGAGTGGATCAAAAGACTTCATACTACCTTTCCACAAGGCCTGAACATCAGAAAATAAACTGGGAGGGTTTCAGTCGTTGGAAGGAGAGTGCAACACTCCTTGTCCCAGATGGTCCCTTTTTAGAGAAAATCTGGGAGAAAGAGCTTTGTTCCCCTACCCTAACTAGCCAGATCCTACAGGGACTGGAACTCTTCACAGTCACTGTTTCAGCACTCAGGCAACAAACAAAAGAAGACCTAAAACCAATTGAAACTTTCACAGCCCACACACCAGTCCTACCAGGAAGGAAAACAAAAGACCCTAACGGCCTATTGAGAGGTTAACGGCCCATACATAATCCTAAGCAGGAAAGCAGAAACCCATTCACCCACTGAAACTGCACCTACAAACACAGAAACAAAAGGAATAGGATTCAAACCACCCCCCTGGGAGGAACTACACTCACCGCCCCTTTGAAAACAAGATAAAAACAGGCCAACAGGGACACAGTGCCCCATAACAACGCCTGAAGAAGACCCAGGCAGGTCGAAACGTCGCGACACAAAGAAAAGCAAGATTGCCTTTTCACGGAGCCACAGACTCTACAGAGGTAAATTGCCTAACAGTGGAAACCTAACGGTGCCAACGAAGCTTTAGGCATTTTACTGGTAAGTATGGATCGTTATGGTATGCGTCAACCCAGAGTTGACAACGCACGCTGCCGTACGGTCACTCTCCACACCGCCGCCCACACCGCCTACACACCAAACCACACCACATCAAACACATCAAACAGACAGGATACCTTCCAACTAGGAACCAGGATCATCTACAAAATGATCCAGACAGTCCACCACCTAAAAAACACAGCAGTTTCCGGAGGGGAGAACCAGGCACCCGCCAGCCTACGACGGAAGACAGAGGAACTCAAGCACCTCATAAGACCGGCCAACCCAACCGCACTCACATGTTTGAAGCTAGTAAGCAATGCCAAAAACTGGCTCCACACCTCATTGCAGATCCTCGAAGAGCACTACGAGGAAACTCTCACACATCTGTCCAGACGACTGGAGGACCTGGAGCTTCCCCGCTGGGAACAAGCTTTCGCGGTTGCCTCCAACTGGGCAAAGAAAAATTATGGGAGGAAAATACAGAAGGACACGTTGGACCATACACAAGCTATGGTTACTGCTACACTTAGCAACAAGGAATCCACTATCCCCACGTCTCCAAACAGATTCCAAATACTCGACACACTAATCAGGGAAGAGGTAAATGGCTCGGAAGAGACATACGTAACCCAGGCAGAATCCCATCCAGAACCAGTGAAGAGACACTGGGAAAGCAGACATCCAACCCAGAAATCTGGCCCCATGAGAGCCAGAGCATACACTCCGGAAATAGATGACTTTCCTCCGATCCCCATGCCACAAAGGATCCGAAGAGAGCAGAGAAGACAAGAGGGAACCTTGAGAAACACCCTAACTGGAATCTGTATCCCAAACAGCACCACCAGGGTACACCTCTCCCAGGACTCTAGCTCTGACCCTAACCTCAGCCCTAACCCTAACGCTTATACTGACGTTAACACCAACCCCGACACCAACCCTAACCCTAACCTTATCCCCAACCCTAATCCTAACCCTGACATTAACCCCGATCCTAACCCCGACCCTGATCCTAACCCTAACCCTAATACTAACACTGACATTAACCCTGATCCTAACCCCGACCCTGATCCTAACCCTAACCCTAATACTAACACTGACATTAACCCTGATCCTAACCCCGACCCTGATCCTAACCCTAACCCTAATACTAACACTGACATTAACCCTGATCCTAACCCCGACCCTGATCCTAACCCTAACCCTAATACTAACACTGACATTAACCCTGATCCTAACCCCGACCCTGATCCTAACCCTAACCCTAATCTTAACCCTGACATCAACCCTGATCCCAACCCCGACCCTGATCCTAACCCTGACTCCGACCCCGACTATTACCCCCCCACACCACCACCAGCCCAACCAAGATACAGACCACACCAACATGACAAGACCACAAGAAAGCTAACGGACTGGAAGCTGGAAACCCACAAACGCTGGCTCTGCATAGGGGACTCCAATTTATCAAGAATACCCCCCTATGAAAATCCAGATCTACAGATAGAAAGCTACCCAGGAGCATCATTTTACAATGCAGCAAACCTCCTACAACACACCCCCCGCAACACAGGAGTGGAGAAAATCATTCTGTCCTTTGGAATCAATAACAAGGCACAAAAAGCAAAGGAAACAGCCATCAAACAACTACAACAGATGCTACGGGAAGCTAAGGGAACCTTCCCATCTGCAGAAATATACATCCCACTGATGAATTACTCCAGAGACCTGGAACCAGGATTCAGGAAAAACCTGGACACAATAAACAATCACATACAGCAAAACATGCCATACCTCCCCAAACTGGAAGAAGCCCTTTTCAAGACAGAAAGAGATGGAATTCACTGGACCACCGCAACAGCTCAAAAAATGCTAGACCACTGGTCACAACATTTAAACTGGTAAGCCCCAAAGCCGCAGAACAAGATGGGGACAAGAACAACAAAAACATTGTAAATCTAAGCAACAACTTCCACCCCACAACTGAACAAATAAACCTCCTCAATAAGGGCTTATCATTTGTCCCCACAGTAGGGACAAAGAAAGGTCAGAAAACCCGACTGAAAAGTGAAATCCGACAATACCACCGTCGCCTTAAACTGACTGCCTTCTTTGAGGATAAAGACACCGACACAGAAAGGGTTCCCTTCCTGCCTAAATCCAGTTGGGAACCAAGGGAAAACCAACTGCCACCAGAAATCCAGGAAATAATCCAAGAGGACAACACAATTCTACAAAAACTCCGACCATACAGGGACTCACACAACATAACAAAGGAGGAAACCGTAGCCTTAAAACATTTAAAGGAAAACAAACATATAGTCATAAAACCAGCAGACAAAGGGAGTGCAATAGTTATCATGGATAGAGAACAATACATTGCAGAAGCACACAGACAATTAAATAATCAGGAACACTATACTACTTTGGAAGAACCGCTGTACAAACAAACAGCACTAGAAATAGGGCAAATCCTACAAACTCTGGTTGAACTAAAACACCTAACAAAAAAACAGGCATTCTACCTAAGAGGAGAGGAATCACCACGACCGAGGATCTTCTACCTCCTCCCAAAAATTCATAAAGCCCCAGAAACATGGCCACTCCCCTACGAAATTCCACCTGGGAGGCCCATAGTGTCCGACTGCAACAGTGAATCCTACAGAATAGCAGAATATCTAGACCATTTCCTCAACCCCATTTCTAAACACCACCCAAGTTACATCAAAGACACCTATGACTTTGTAGCCAAAGTCAAAAATGCTACAATACAACAGGAAGCCTTCCTGTTCACCATTGACATTGACAGTTTATACACCAACATTGAAACTACGGAGGGACTGAAAGCAGTCCAGGAGTGGTTTCTCAAATACCCTGACCGCAACAGACCAGAAACCCAAATTCTGAAGCTATTGGAAATTAGCCTCAACAAAAACGATTTTGAATTTGAAGAGCATCACTACTTACAAATAAAAGGAACTGCTATGGGGAAGCGCTTTGCTCCGGCCTATGCTGACATCTATATGGCCCATTGGGAAGCCACAGTATTCCCAAAATGCACACACAAACCTACACACTACTTCAGGTACCTCGATGACATCTGGGGAACCTGGACGCACGGCCCACAGGCCTTTCAAGAATTCATTAACACCCTCAACACACACCACAGGTCCATTAAACTCAAATACACCAAGCAGGAAAACCAGATAGATTTCCTAGACACCACCACGTACAAGGGTTCCTCCTTCAACAACACAGGCAAACTGGACATTAAGGTATATTTCAAAGACACGGACACACACGGCTTACTGCACAAAGACAGCTTCCATCCAAAACATACTTTCAAAGGACTGGTAAAATCACAACTCCTACGCTTCCACAAAATCTGCACACAACAACAAGACTTTGAGGAAGCCAAACACACACTCTTCCAAGCTCTACGCCTGAGAGGATACACACGAAGTTTCCTCAGAAATGTGGCACAAACATTTCTAAACAGAAAAACACCTGATGACAGCAAAATAATACCCCTCATCACAACATACTCCCAACTCAGCGTAATAACCAACCAAAAACTAAAGTCTACATTCACCACGATATTAGAAAACACAAACCTACTGAGGGAACACAAAATCATATCTGCATATAGAAAAAACAAAAACCTACAGGATTATTTAGTCCAAAGCAAACTAAAACCTGTACAAAACAGATCAAATACACCAAAAGCCAAACACTTCAAACAGAAAACAACGATCCAAAACAACAAAACCAAAGAAATTTTCCAGTTGCAAAGGGCGCTCTCAGAAAACACCAATAACGCTGTCTATGGCATCCAGTGCAAAACGTGCGGGGTGACCTATGTGGGGGAAACAGGTAACTCCATCCGAACCCGACTGGCACAACACAGGTACAACATCCGGAACCAGCGGGAAAGGAGGACTCACCTGGTGGCACACTTCCTACAGCACGGGCTGGAAGCGCTGGAGGCCACAGGACTGGAGAGCAACCCCAACTGGACAGAGATGGAAAGAAAGAAAAAGGAAACGGAGTGGATCAAAAGACTTCATACTACCTTTCCACAAGGCCTGAACATCAGAAAATAAACTGGGAGGGTTTCAGTCGTTGGAAGGAGAGTGCAACACTCCTTGTCCCAGATGGTCCCTTTTTAGAGAAAATCTGGGAGAAAGAGCTTTGTTCCCCTACCCTAACTAGCCAGATCCTACAGGGACTGGAACTCTTCACAGTCACTGTTTCAGCACTCAGGCAACAAACAAAAGAAGACCTAAAACCAATTGAAACTTTCACAGCCCACACACCAGTCCTACCAGGAAGGAAAACAAAAGACCCTAACGGCCTATTGAGAGGTTAACGGCCCATACATAATCCTAAGCAGGAAAGCAGAAACCCATTCACCCACTGAAACTGCACCTACAAACACAGAAACAAAAGGAATAGGATTCAAACCACCCCCCTGGGAGGAACTACACTCACCGCCCCTTTGAAAACAAGATAAAAACAGGCCAACAGGGACACAGTGCCCCATAACAACGCCTGAAGAAGACCCAGGCAGGTCGAAACGTCGCGACACAAAGAAAAGAAAAGATTGCCTTTTCACGGAGCCACAGACTCTACAGAGGTAAATTGCCTAACAGTGGAAACCTAACGGTGCCAACGAAGCTTTAGGCATTTTACTGGTAAGTATGGATCGTTATGGTATGCGTCAACCCAGAGTTGACAACGCACGCTGCCGTACGGTCACTCTCCACACCGCCGCCCACACCGCCTACACACCAAACCACACCACATCAAACACATCAAACAGACAGGATACCTTCCAACTAGGAACCAGGATCATCTACAAAATGATCCAGACAGTCCACCACCTAAAAAACACAGCAGTTTCCGGAGGGGAGAACCAGGCACCCGCCAGCCTACGACGGAAGACAGAGGAACTCAAGCACCTCATAAGACCGGCCAACCCAACCGCACTCACATGTTTGAAGCTAGTAAGCAATGCCAAAAACTGGCTCCACACCTCATTGCAGATCCTCGAAGAGCACTACGAGGAAACTCTCACACATCTGTCCAGACGACTGGAGGACCTGGAGCTTCCCCGCTGGGAACAAGCTTTCGCGGTTGCCTCCAACTGGGCAAAGAAAAATTATGGGAGGAAAATACAGAAGGACACGTTGGACCATACACAAGCTATGGTTACTGCTACACTTAGCAACAAGGAATCCACTATCCCCACGTCTCCAAACAGATTCCAAATACTCGACACACTAATCAGGGAAGAGGTAAATGGCTCGGAAGAGACATACGTAACCCAGGCAGAATCCCATCCAGAACCAGTGAAGAGACACTGGGAAAGCAGACATCCAACCCAGAAATCTGGCCCCATGAGAGCCAGAGCATACACTCCGGAAATAGATGACTTTCCTCCGATCCCCATGCCACAAAGGATCCGAAGAGAGCAGAGAAGACAAGAGGGAACCTTGAGAAACACCCTAACTGGAATCTGTATCCCAAACAGCACCACCAGGGTACACCTCTCCCAGGACTCTAGCTCTGACCCTAACCTCAGCCCTAACCCTAACGCTTATACTGACGTTAACACCAACCCCGACACCAACCCTAACCCTAACCTTATCCCCAACCCTAATCCTAACCCTGACATTAACCCCGATCCTAACCCCGACCCTGATCCTAACCCTAACCCTAATACTAACACTGACATTAACCCTGATCCTAACCCCGACCCTGATCCTAACCCTAACCCTAATACTAACACTGACATTAACCCTGATCCTAACCCCGACCCTGATCCTAACCCTAACCCTAATACTAACACTGACATTAACCCTGATCCTAACCCCGACCCTGATCCTAACCCTAACCCTAATACTAACACTGACATTAACCCTGATCCTAACCCCGACCCTGATCCTAACCCTAACCCTAATCTTAACCCTGACATCAACCCTGATCCCAACCCCGACCCTGATCCTAACCCTGACTCCGACCCCGACTATTACCCCCCCACACCACCACCAGCCCAACCAAGATACAGACCACACCAACATGACAAGACCACAAGAAAGCTAACGGACTGGAAGCTGGAAACCCACAAACGCTGGCTCTGCATAGGGGACTCCAATTTATCAAGAATACCCCCCTATGAAAATCCAGATCTACAGATAGAAAGCTACCCAGGAGCATCATTTTACAATGCAGCAAACCTCCTACAACACACCCCCCGCAACACAGGAGTGGAGAAAATCATTCTGTCCTTTGGAATCAATAACAAGGCACAAAAAGCAAAGGAAACAGCCATCAAACAACTACAACAGATGCTACGGGAAGCTAAGGGAACCTTCCCATCTGCAGAAATATACATCCCACTGATGAATTACTCCAGAGACCTGGAACCAGGATTCAGGAAAAACCTGGACACAATAAACAATCACATACAGCAAAACATGCCATACCTCCCCAAACTGGAAGAAGCCCTTTTCAAGACAGAAAGAGATGGAATTCACTGGACCACCGCAACAGCTCAAAAAATGCTAGACCACTGGTCACAACATTTAAACTGGTAAGCCCCAAAGCCGCAGAACAAGATGGGGACAAGAACAACAAAAACATTGTAAATCTAAGCAACAACTTCCACCCCACAACTGAACAAATAAACCTCCTCAATAAGGGCTTATCATTTGTCCCCACAGTAGGGACAAAGAAAGGTCAGAAAACCCGACTGAAAAGTGAAATCCGACAATACCACCGTCGCCTTAAACTGACTGCCTTCTTTGAGGATAAAGACACCGACACAGAAAGGGTTCCCTTCCTGCCTAAATCCAGTTGGGAACCAAGGGAAAACCAACTGCCACCAGAAATCCAGGAAATAATCCAAGAGGACAACACAATTCTACAAAAACTCCGACCATACAGGGACTCACACAACATAACAAAGGAGGAAACCGTAGCCTTAAAACATTTAAAGGAAAACAAACATATAGTCATAAAACCAGCAGACAAAGGGAGTGCAATAGTTATCATGGATAGAGAACAATACATTGCAGAAGCACACAGACAATTAAATAATCAGGAACACTATACTACTTTGGAAGAACCGCTGTACAAACAAACAGCACTAGAAATAGGGCAAATCCTACAAACTCTGGTTGAACTAAAACACCTAACAAAAAAACAGGCATTCTACCTAAGAGGAGAGGAATCACCACGACCGAGGATCTTCTACCTCCTCCCAAAAATTCATAAAGCCCCAGAAACATGGCCACTCCCCTACGAAATTCCACCTGGGAGGCCCATAGTGTCCGACTGCAACAGTGAATCCTACAGAATAGCAGAATATCTAGACCATTTCCTCAACCCCATTTCTAAACACCACCCAAGTTACATCAAAGACACCTATGACTTTGTAGCCAAAGTCAAAAATGCTACAATACAACAGGAAGCCTTCCTGTTCACCATTGACATTGACAGTTTATACACCAACATTGAAACTACGGAGGGACTGAAAGCAGTCCAGGAGTGGTTTCTCAAATACCCTGACCGCAACAGACCAGAAACCCAAATTCAGAAGCTATTGGAAATTAGCCTCAACAAAAACGATTTTGAATTTGAAGAGCATCACTACTTACAAATAAAAGGAACTGCTATGGGGAAGCGCTTTGCTCCGGCCTATGCTGACATCTATATGGCCCATTGGGAAGCCACAGTATTCCCAAAATGCACACACAAACCTACACACTACTTCAGGTACCTCGATGACATCTGGGGAACCTGGACGCACGGCCCACAGGCCTTTCAAGAATTCATTAACACCCTCAACACACACCACAGGTCCATTAAACTCAAATACACCAAGCAGGAAAACCAGATAGATTTCCTAGACACCACCACGTACAAGGGTTCCTCCTTCAACAACACAGGCAAACTGGACATTAAGGTATATTTCAAAGACACGGACACACACGGCTTACTGCACAAAGACAGCTTCCATCCAAAACATACTTTCAAAGGACTGGTAAAATCACAACTCCTACGCTTCCACAAAATCTGCACACAACAACAAGACTTTGAGGAAGCCAAACACACACTCTTCCAAGCTCTACGCCTGAGAGGATACACACGAAGTTTCCTCAGAAATGTGGCACAAACATTTCTAAACAGAAAAACACCTGATGACAGCAAAATAATACCCCTCATCACAACATACTCCCAACTCAGCGTAATAACCAACCAAAAACTAAAGTCTACATTCACCACGATATTAGAAAACACAAACCTACTGAGGGAACACAAAATCATATCTGCATATAGAAAAAACAAAAACCTACAGGATTATTTAGTCCAAAGCAAACTAAAACCTGTACAAAACAGATCAAATACACCAAAAGCCAAACACTTCAAACAGAAAACAACGATCCAAAACAACAAAACCAAAGAAATTTTCCAGTTGCAAAGGGCGCTCTCAGAAAACACCAATAACGCTGTCTATGGCATCCAGTGCAAAACGTGCGGGGTGACCTATGTGGGGGAAACAGGTAACTCCATCCGAACCCGACTGGCACAACACAGGTACAACATCCGGAACCAGCGGGAAAGGAGGACTCACCTGGTGGCACACTTCCTACAGCACGGGCTGGAAGCGCTGGAGGCCACAGGACTGGAGAGCAACCCCAACTGGACAGAGATGGAAAGAAAGAAAAAGGAAACGGAGTGGATCAAAAGACTTCATACTACCTTTCCACAAGGCCTGAACATCAGAAAATAAACTGGGAGGGTTTCAGTCGTTGGAAGGAGAGTGCAACACTCCTTGTCCCAGATGGTCCCTTTTTAGAGAAAATCTGGGAGAAAGAGCTTTGTTCCCCTACCCTAACTAGCCAGATCCTACAGGGACTGGAACTCTTCACAGTCACTGTTTCAGCACTCAGGCAACAAACAAAAGAAGACCTAAAACCAATTGAAACTTTCACAGCCCACACACCAGTCCTACCAGGAAGGAAAACAAAAGACCCTAACGGCCTATTGAGAGGTTAACGGCCCATACATAATCCTAAGCAGGAAAGCAGAAACCCATTCACCCACTGAAACTGCACCTACAAACACAGAAACAAAAGGAATAGGATTCAAACCACCCCCCTGGGAGGAACTACACTCACCGCCCCTTTGAAAACAAGATAAAAACAGGCCAACAGGGACACAGTGCCCCATAACAACGCCTGAAGAAGACCCAGGCAGGTCGAAACGTCGCGACACAAAGAAAAGCAAGATTGCCTTTTCACGGAGCCACAGACTCTACAGAGGTAAATTGCCTAACAGTGGAAACCTAACGGTGCCAACGAAGCTTTAGGCATTTTACTGGTAAGTATGGATCGTTATGGTATGCGTCAACCCAGAGTTGACAACGCACGCTGCCGTACGGTCACTCTCCACACCGCCGCCCACACCGCCTACACACCAAACCACACCACATCAAACACATCAAACAGACAGGATACCTTCCAACTAGGAACCAGGATCATCTACAAAATGATCCAGACAGTCCACCACCTAAAAAACACAGCAGTTTCCGGAGGGGAGAACCAGGCACCCGCCAGCCTACGACGGAAGACAGAGGAACTCAAGCACCTCATAAGACCGGCCAACCCAACCGCACTCACATGTTTGAAGCTAGTAAGCAATGCCAAAAACTGGCTCCACACCTCATTGCAGATCCTCGAAGAGCACTACGAGGAAACTCTCACACATCTGTCCAGACGACTGGAGGACCTGGAGCTTCCCCGCTGGGAACAAGCTTTCGCGGTTGCCTCCAACTGGGCAAAGAAAAATTATGGGAGGAAAATACAGAAGGACACGTTGGACCATACACAAGCTATGGTTACTGCTACACTTAGCAACAAGGAATCCACTATCCCCACGTCTCCAAACAGATTCCAAATACTCGACACACTAATCAGGGAAGAGGTAAATGGCTCGGAAGAGACATACGTAACCCAGGCAGAATCCCATCCAGAACCAGTGAAGAGACACTGGGAAAGCAGACATCCAACCCAGAAATCTGGCCCCATGAGAGCCAGAGCATACACTCCGGAAATAGATGACTTTCCTCCGATCCCCATGCCACAAAGGATCCGAAGAGAGCAGAGAAGACAAGAGGGAACCTTGAGAAACACCCTAACTGGAATCTGTATCCCAAACAGCACCACCAGGGTACACCTCTCCCAGGACTCTAGCTCTGACCCTAACCTCAGCCCTAACCCTAACGCTTATACTGACGTTAACACCAACCCCGACACCAACCCTAACCCTAACCTTATCCCCAACCCTAATCCTAACCCTGACATTAACCCCGATCCTAACCCCGACCCTGATCCTAACCCTAACCCTAATACTAACACTGACATTAACCCTGATCCTAACCCCGACCCTGATCCTAACCCTAACCCTAATACTAACACTGACATTAACCCTGATCCTAACCCCGACCCTGATCCTAACCCTAACCCTAATACTAACACTGACATTAACCCTGATCCTAACCCCGACCCTGATCCTAACCCTAACCCTAATACTAACACTGACATTAACCCTGATCCTAACCCCGACCCTGATCCTAACCCTAACCCTAATCTTAACCCTGACATCAACCCTGATCCCAACCCCGACCCTGATCCTAACCCTGACTCCGACCCCGACTATTACCCCCCCACACCACCACCAGCCCAACCAAGATACAGACCACACCAACATGACAAGACCACAAGAAAGCTAACGGACTGGAAGCTGGAAACCCACAAACGCTGGCTCTGCATAGGGGACTCCAATTTATCAAGAATACCCCCCTATGAAAATCCAGATCTACAGATAGAAAGCTACCCAGGAGCATCATTTTACAATGCAGCAAACCTCCTACAACACACCCCCCGCAACACAGGAGTGGAGAAAATCATTCTGTCCTTTGGAATCAATAACAAGGCACAAAAAGCAAAGGAAACAGCCATCAAACAACTACAACAGATGCTACGGGAAGCTAAGGGAACCTTCCCATCTGCAGAAATATACATCCCACTGATGAATTACTCCAGAGACCTGGAACCAGGATTCAGGAAAAACCTGGACACAATAAACAATCACATACAGCAAAACATGCCATACCTCCCCAAACTGGAAGAAGCCCTTTTCAAGACAGAAAGAGATGGAATTCACTGGACCACCGCAACAGCTCAAAAAATGCTAGACCACTGGTCACAACATTTAAACTGGTAAGCCCCAAAGCCGCAGAACAAGATGGGGACAAGAACAACAAAAACATTGTAAATCTAAGCAACAACTTCCACCCCACAACTGAACAAATAAACCTCCTCAATAAGGGCTTATCATTTGTCCCCACAGTAGGGACAAAGAAAGGTCAGAAAACCCGACTGAAAAGTGAAATCCGACAATACCACCGTCGCCTTAAACTGACTGCCTTCTTTGAGGATAAAGACACCGACACAGAAAGGGTTCCCTTCCTGCCTAAATCCAGTTGGGAACCAAGGGAAAACCAACTGCCACCAGAAATCCAGGAAATAATCCAAGAGGACAACACAATTCTACAAAAACTCCGACCATACAGGGACTCACACAACATAACAAAGGAGGAAACCGTAGCCTTAAAACATTTAAAGGAAAACAAACATATAGTCATAAAACCAGCAGACAAAGGGAGTGCAATAGTTATCATGGATAGAGAACAATACATTGCAGAAGCACACAGACAATTAAATAATCAGGAACACTATACTACTTTGGAAGAACCGCTGTACAAACAAACAGCACTAGAAATAGGGCAAATCCTACAAACTCTGGTTGAACTAAAACACCTAACAAAAAAACAGGCATTCTACCTAAGAGGAGAGGAATCACCACGACCGAGGATCTTCTACCTCCTCCCAAAAATTCATAAAGCCCCAGAAACATGGCCACTCCCCTACGAAATTCCACCTGGGAGGCCCATAGTGTCCGACTGCAACAGTGAATCCTACAGAATAGCAGAATATCTAGACCATTTCCTCAACCCCATTTCTAAACACCACCCAAGTTACATCAAAGACACCTATGACTTTGTAGCCAAAGTCAAAAATGCTACAATACAACAGGAAGCCTTCCTGTTCACCATTGACATTGACAGTTTATACACCAACATTGAAACTACGGAGGGACTGAAAGCAGTCCAGGAGTGGTTTCTCAAATACCCTGACCGCAACAGACCAGAAACCCAAATTCTGAAGCTATTGGAAATTAGCCTCAACAAAAACGATTTTGAATTTGAAGAGCATCACTACTTACAAATAAAAGGAACTGCTATGGGGAAGCGCTTTGCTCCGGCCTATGCTGACATCTATATGGCCCATTGGGAAGCCACAGTATTCCCAAAATGCACACACAAACCTACACACTACTTCAGGTACCTCGATGACATCTGGGGAACCTGGACGCACGGCCCACAGGCCTTTCAAGAATTCATTAACACCCTCAACACACACCACAGGTCCATTAAACTCAAATACACCAAGCAGGAAAACCAGATAGATTTCCTAGACACCACCACGTACAAGGGTTCCTCCTTCAACAACACAGGCAAACTGGACATTAAGGTATATTTCAAAGACACGGACACACACGGCTTACTGCACAAAGACAGCTTCCATCCAAAACATACTTTCAAAGGACTGGTAAAATCACAACTCCTACGCTTCCACAAAATCTGCACACAACAACAAGACTTTGAGGAAGCCAAACACACACTCTTCCAAGCTCTACGCCTGAGAGGATACACACGAAGTTTCCTCAGAAATGTGGCACAAACATTTCTAAACAGAAAAACACCTGATGACAGCAAAATAATACCCCTCATCACAACATACTCCCAACTCAGCGTAATAACCAACCAAAAACTAAAGTCTACATTCACCACGATATTAGAAAACACAAACCTACTGAGGGAACACAAAATCATATCTGCATATAGAAAAAACAAAAACCTACAGGATTATTTAGTCCAAAGCAAACTAAAACCTGTACAAAACAGATCAAATACACCAAAAGCCAAACACTTCAAACAGAAAACAACGATCCAAAACAACAAAACCAAAGAAATTTTCCAGTTGCAAAGGGCGCTCTCAGAAAACACCAATAACGCTGTCTATGGCATCCAGTGCAAAACGTGCGGGGTGACCTATGTGGGGGAAACAGGTAACTCCATCCGAACCCGACTGGCACAACACAGGTACAACATCCGGAACCAGCGGGAAAGGAGGACTCACCTGGTGGCACACTTCCTACAGCACGGGCTGGAAGCGCTGGAGGCCACAGGACTGGAGAGCAACCCCAACTGGACAGAGATGGAAAGAAAGAAAAAGGAAACGGAGTGGATCAAAAGACTTCATACTACCTTTCCACAAGGCCTGAACATCAGAAAATAAACTGGGAGGGTTTCAGTCGTTGGAAGGAGAGTGCAACACTCCTTGTCCCAGATGGTCCCTTTTTAGAGAAAATCTGGGAGAAAGAGCTTTGTTCCCCTACCCTAACTAGCCAGATCCTACAGGGACTGGAACTCTTCACAGTCACTGTTTCAGCACTCAGGCAACAAACAAAAGAAGACCTAAAACCAATTGAAACTTTCACAGCCCACACACCAGTCCTACCAGGAAGGAAAACAAAAGACCCTAACGGCCTATTGAGAGGTTAACGGCCCATACATAATCCTAAGCAGGAAAGCAGAAACCCATTCACCCACTGAAACTGCACCTACAAACACAGAAACAAAAGGAATAGGATTCAAACCACCCCCCTGGGAGGAACTACACTCACCGCCCCTTTGAAAACAAGATAAAAACAGGCCAACAGGGACACAGTGCCCCATAACAACGCCTGAAGAAGACCCAGGCAGGTCGAAACGTCGCGACACAAAGAAAAGCAAGATTGCCTTTTCACGGAGCCACAGACTCTACAGAGGTAAATTGCCTAACAGTGGAAACCTAACGGTGCCAACGAAGCTTTAGGCATTTTACTGGTAAGTATGGATCGTTATGGTATGCGTCAACCCAGAGTTGACAACGCACGCTGCCGTACGGTCACTCTCCACACCGCCGCCCACACCGCCTACACACCAAACCACACCACATCAAACACATCAAACAGACAGGATACCTTCCAACTAGGAACCAGGATCATCTACAAAATGATCCAGACAGTCCACCACCTAAAAAACACAGCAGTTTCCGGAGGGGAGAACCAGGCACCCGCCAGCCTACGACGGAAGACAGAGGAACTCAAGCACCTCATAAGACCGGCCAACCCAACCGCACTCACATGTTTGAAGCTAGTAAGCAATGCCAAAAACTGGCTCCACACCTCATTGCAGATCCTCGAAGAGCACTACGAGGAAACTCTCACACATCTGTCCAGACGACTGGAGGACCTGGAGCTTCCCCGCTGGGAACAAGCTTTCGCGGTTGCCTCCAACTGGGCAAAGAAAAATTATGGGAGGAAAATACAGAAGGACACGTTGGACCATACACAAGCTATGGTTACTGCTACACTTAGCAACAAGGAATCCACTATCCCCACGTCTCCAAACAGATTCCAAATACTCGACACACTAATCAGGGAAGAGGTAAATGGCTCGGAAGAGACATACGTAACCCAGGCAGAATCCCATCCAGAACCAGTGAAGAGACACTGGGAAAGCAGACATCCAACCCAGAAATCTGGCCCCATGAGAGCCAGAGCATACACTCCGGAAATAGATGACTTTCCTCCGATCCCCATGCCACAAAGGATCCGAAGAGAGCAGAGAAGACAAGAGGGAACCTTGAGAAACACCCTAACTGGAATCTGTATCCCAAACAGCACCACCAGGGTACACCTCTCCCAGGACTCTAGCTCTGACCCTAACCTCAGCCCTAACCCTAACGCTTATACTGACGTTAACACCAACCCCGACACCAACCCTAACCCTAACCTTATCCCCAACCCTAATCCTAACCCTGACATTAACCCCGATCCTAACCCCGACCCTGATCCTAACCCTAACCCTAATACTAACACTGACATTAACCCTGATCCTAACCCCGACCCTGATCCTAACCCTAACCCTAATACTAACACTGACATTAACCCTGATCCTAACCCCGACCCTGATCCTAACCCTAACCCTAATACTAACACTGACATTAACCCTGATCCTAACCCCGACCCTGATCCTAACCCTAACCCTAATACTAACACTGACATTAACCCTGATCCTAACCCCGACCCTGATCCTAACCCTAACCCTAATCTTAACCCTGACATCAACCCTGATCCCAACCCCGACCCTGATCCTAACCCTGACTCCGACCCCGACTATTACCCCCCCACACCACCACCAGCCCAACCAAGATACAGACCACACCAACATGACAAGACCACAAGAAAGCTAACGGACTGGAAGCTGGAAACCCACAAACGCTGGCTCTGCATAGGGGACTCCAATTTATCAAGAATACCCCCCTATGAAAATCCAGATCTACAGATAGAAAGCTACCCAGGAGCATCATTTTACAATGCAGCAAACCTCCTACAACACACCCCCCGCAACACAGGAGTGGAGAAAATCATTCTGTCCTTTGGAATCAATAACAAGGCACAAAAAGCAAAGGAAACAGCCATCAAACAACTACAACAGATGCTACGGGAAGCTAAGGGAACCTTCCCATCTGCAGAAATATACATCCCACTGATGAATTACTCCAGAGACCTGGAACCAGGATTCAGGAAAAACCTGGACACAATAAACAATCACATACAGCAAAACATGCCATACCTCCCCAAACTGGAAGAAGCCCTTTTCAAGACAGAAAGAGATGGAATTCACTGGACCACCGCAACAGCTCAAAAAATGCTAGACCACTGGTCACAACATTTAAACTGGTAAGCCCCAAAGCCGCAGAACAAGATGGGGACAAGAACAACAAAAACATTGTAAATCTAAGCAACAACTTCCACCCCACAACTGAACAAATAAACCTCCTCAATAAGGGCTTATCATTTGTCCCCACAGTAGGGACAAAGAAAGGTCAGAAAACCCGACTGAAAAGTGAAATCCGACAATACCACCGTCGCCTTAAACTGACTGCCTTCTTTGAGGATAAAGACACCGACACAGAAAGGGTTCCCTTCCTGCCTAAATCCAGTTGGGAACCAAGGGAAAACCAACTGCCACCAGAAATCCAGGAAATAATCCAAGAGGACAACACAATTCTACAAAAACTCCGACCATACAGGGACTCACACAACATAACAAAGGAGGAAACCGTAGCCTTAAAACATTTAAAGGAAAACAAACATATAGTCATAAAACCAGCAGACAAAGGGAGTGCAATAGTTATCATGGATAGAGAACAATACATTGCAGAAGCACACAGACAATTAAATAATCAGGAACACTATACTACTTTGGAAGAACCGCTGTACAAACAAACAGCACTAGAAATAGGGCAAATCCTACAAACTCTGGTTGAACTAAAACACCTAACAAAAAAACAGGCATTCTACCTAAGAGGAGAGGAATCACCACGACCGAGGATCTTCTACCTCCTCCCAAAAATTCATAAAGCCCCAGAAACATGGCCACTCCCCTACGAAATTCCACCTGGGAGGCCCATAGTGTCCGACTGCAACAGTGAATCCTACAGAATAGCAGAATATCTAGACCATTTCCTCAACCCCATTTCTAAACACCACCCAAGTTACATCAAAGACACCTATGACTTTGTAGCCAAAGTCAAAAATGCTACAATACAACAGGAAGCCTTCCTGTTCACCATTGACATTGACAGTTTATACACCAACATTGAAACTACGGAGGGACTGAAAGCAGTCCAGGAGTGGTTTCTCAAATACCCTGACCGCAACAGACCAGAAACCCAAATTCTGAAGCTATTGGAAATTAGCCTCAACAAAAACGATTTTGAATTTGAAGAGCATCACTACTTACAAATAAAAGGAACTGCTATGGGGAAGCGCTTTGCTCCGGCCTATGCTGACATCTATATGGCCCATTGGGAAGCCACAGTATTCCCAAAATGCACACACAAACCTACACACTACTTCAGGTACCTCGATGACATCTGGGGAACCTGGACGCACGGCCCACAGGCCTTTCAAGAATTCATTAACACCCTCAACACACACCACAGGTCCATTAAACTCAAATACACCAAGCAGGAAAACCAGATAGATTTCCTAGACACCACCACGTACAAGGGTTCCTCCTTCAACAACACAGGCAAACTGGACATTAAGGTATATTTCAAAGACACGGACACACACGGCTTACTGCACAAAGACAGCTTCCATCCAAAACATACTTTCAAAGGACTGGTAAAATCACAACTCCTACGCTTCCACAAAATCTGCACACAACAACAAGACTTTGAGGAAGCCAAACACACACTCTTCCAAGCTCTACGCCTGAGAGGATACACACGAAGTTTCCTCAGAAATGTGGCACAAACATTTCTAAACAGAAAAACACCTGATGACAGCAAAATAATACCCCTCATCACAACATACTCCCAACTCAGCGTAATAACCAACCAAAAACTAAAGTCTACATTCACCACGATATTAGAAAACACAAACCTACTGAGGGAACACAAAATCATATCTGCATATAGAAAAAACAAAAACCTACAGGATTATTTAGTCCAAAGCAAACTAAAACCTGTACAAAACAGATCAAATACACCAAAAGCCAAACACTTCAAACAGAAAACAACGATCCAAAACAACAAAACCAAAGAAATTTTCCAGTTGCAAAGGGCGCTCTCAGAAAACACCAATAACGCTGTCTATGGCATCCAGTGCAAAACGTGCGGGGTGACCTATGTGGGGGAAACAGGTAACTCCATCCGAACCCGACTGGCACAACACAGGTACAACATCCGGAACCAGCGGGAAAGGAGGACTCACCTGGTGGCACACTTCCTACAGCACGGGCTGGAAGCGCTGGAGGCCACAGGACTGGAGAGCAACCCCAACTGGACAGAGATGGAAAGAAAGAAAAAGGAAACGGAGTGGATCAAAAGACTTCATACTACCTTTCCACAAGGCCTGAACATCAGAAAATAAACTGGGAGGGTTTCAGTCGTTGGAAGGAGAGTGCAACACTCCTTGTCCCAGATGGTCCCTTTTTAGAGAAAATCTGGGAGAAAGAGCTTTGTTCCCCTACCCTAACTAGCCAGATCCTACAGGGACTGGAACTCTTCACAGTCACTGTTTCAGCACTCAGGCAACAAACAAAAGAAGACCTAAAACCAATTGAAACTTTCACAGCCCACACACCAGTCCTACCAGGAAGGAAAACAAAAGACCCTAACGGCCTATTGAGAGGTTAACGGCCCATACATAATCCTAAGCAGGAAAGCAGAAACCCATTCACCCACTGAAACTGCACCTACAAACACAGAAACAAAAGGAATAGGATTCAAACCACCCCCCTGGGAGGAACTACACTCACCGCCCCTTTGAAAACAAGATAAAAACAGGCCAACAGGGACACAGTGCCCCATAACAACGCCTGAAGAAGACCCAGGCAGGTCGAAACGTCGCGACACAAAGAAAAGCAAGATTGCCTTTTCACGGAGCCACAGACTCTACAGAGGTAAATTGCCTAACAGTGGAAACCTAACGGTGCCAACGAAGCTTTAGGCATTTTACTGGTAAGTATGGATCGTTATGGTATGCGTCAACCCAGAGTTGACAACGCACGCTGCCGTACGGTCACTCTCCACACCGCCGCCCACACCGCCTACACACCAAACCACACCACATCAAACACATCAAACAGACAGGATACCTTCCAACTAGGAACCAGGATCATCTACAAAATGATCCAGACAGTCCACCACCTAAAAAACACAGCAGTTTCCGGAGGGGAGAACCAGGCACCCGCCAGCCTACGACGGAAGACAGAGGAACTCAAGCACCTCATAAGACCGGCCAACCCAACCGCACTCACATGTTTGAAGCTAGTAAGCAATGCCAAAAACTGGCTCCACACCTCATTGCAGATCCTCGAAGAGCACTACGAGGAAACTCTCACACATCTGTCC
Organism: Lepisosteus platostomus; assembly: GCF_059453375.1. Classification (NCBI taxonomy): domain Eukaryota; kingdom Metazoa; phylum Chordata; class Actinopteri; order Semionotiformes; family Lepisosteidae; genus Lepisosteus; species Lepisosteus platostomus. The sequence goes on along the minus strand of NC_142626.1, from coordinate 24,080,739 downwards.
AGACGACTGGAGGACCTGGAGCTTCCCCGCTGGGAACAAGCTTTCGCGGTTGCCTCCAACTGGGCAAAGAAAAATTATGGGAGGAAAATACAGAAGGACACGTTGGACCATACACAAGCTATGGTTACTGCTACACTTAGCAACAAGGAATCCACTATCCCCACGTCTCCAAACAGATTCCAAATACTCGACACACTAATCAGGGAAGAGGTAAATGGCTCGGAAGAGACATACGTAACCCAGGCAGAATCCCATCCAGAACCAGTGAAGAGACACTGGGAAAGCAGACATCCAACCCAGAAATCTGGCCCCATGAGAGCCAGAGCATACACTCCGGAAATAGATGACTTTCCTCCGATCCCCATGCCACAAAGGATCCGAAGAGAGCAGAGAAGACAAGAGGGAACCTTGAGAAACACCCTAACTGGAATCTGTATCCCAAACAGCACCACCAGGGTACACCTCTCCCAGGACTCTAGCTCTGACCCTAACCTCAGCCCTAACCCTAACGCTTATACTGACGTTAACACCAACCCCGACACCAACCCTAACCCTAACCTTATCCCCAACCCTAATCCTAACCCTGACATTAACCCCGATCAAAACCCCGACCCTGATCCTAACCCTAACCCTAATACTAACACTGACATTAACCCTGATCCTAACCCCGACCCTGATCCTAACCCTAACCCTAATACTAACACTGACATTAACCCTGATCCTAACCCCGACCCTGATCCTAACCCTAACCCTAATACTAACACTGACATTAACCCTGATCCTAACCCCGACCCTGATCCTAACCCTAACCCTAATACTAACACTGACATTAACCCTGATCCTAACCCCGACCCTGATCCTAACCCTAACCCTAATCTTAACCCTGACATCAACCCTGATCCCAACCCCGACCCTGATCCTAACCCTGACTCCGACCCCGACTATTACCCCCCCACACCACCACCAGCCCAACCAAGATACAGACCACACCAACATGACAAGACCACAAGAAAGCTAACGGACTGGAAGCTGGAAACCCACAAACGCTGGCTCTGCATAGGGGACTCCAATTTATCAAGAATACCCCCCTATGAAAATCCAGATCTACAGATAGAAAGCTACCCAGGAGCATCATTTTACAATGCAGCAAACCTCCTACAACACACCCCCCGCAACACAGGAGTGGAGAAAATCATTCTGTCCTTTGGAATCAATAACAAGGCACAAAAAGCAAAGGAAACAGCCATCAAACAACTACAACAGATGCTACGGGAAGCTAAGGGAACCTTCCCATCTGCAGAAATATACATCCCACTGATGAATTACTCCAGAGACCTGGAACCAGGATTCAGGAAAAACCTGGACACAATAAACAATCACATACAGCAAAACATGCCATACCTCCCCAAACTGGAAGAAGCCCTTTTCAAGACAGAAAGAGATGGAATTCACTGGACCACCGCAACAGCTCAAAAAATGCTAGACCACTGGTCACAACATTTAAACTGGTAAGCCCCAAAGCCGCAGAACAAGATGGGGACAAGAACAACAAAAACATTGTAAATCTAAGCAACAACTTCCACCCCACAACTGAACAAATAAACCTCCTCAATAAGGGCTTATCATTTGTCCCCACAGTAGGGACAAAGAAAGGTCAGAAAACCCGACTGAAAAGTGAAATCCGACAATACCACCGTCGCCTTAAACTGACTGCCTTCTTTGAGGATAAAGACACCGACACAGAAAGGGTTCCCTTCCTGCCTAAATCCAGTTGGGAACCAAGGGAAAACCAACTGCCACCAGAAATCCAGGAAATAATCCAAGAGGACAACACAATTCTACAAAAACTCCGACCATACAGGGACTCACACAACATAACAAAGGAGGAAACCGTAGCCTTAAAACATTTAAAGGAAAACAAACATATAGTCATAAAACCAGCAGACAAAGGGAGTGCAATAGTTATCATGGATAGAGAACAATACATTGCAGAAGCACACAGACAATTAAATAATCAGGAACACTATACTACTTTGGAAGAACCGCTGTACAAACAAACAGCACTAGAAATAGGGCAAATCCTACAAACTCTGGTTGAACTAAAACACCTAACAAAAAAACAGGCATTCTACCTAAGAGGAGAGGAATCACCACGACCGAGGATCTTCTACCTCCTCCCAAAAATTCATAAAGCCCCAGAAACATGGCCACTCCCCTACGAAATTCCACCTGGGAGGCCCATAGTGTCCGACTGCAACAGTGAATCCTACAGAATAGCAGAATATCTAGACCATTTCCTCAACCCCATTTCTAAACACCACCCAAGTTACATCAAAGACACCTATGACTTTGTAGCCAAAGTCAAAAATGCTACAATACAACAGGAAGCCTTCCTGTTCACCATTGACATTGACAGTTTATACACCAACATTGAAACTACGGAGGGACTGAAAGCAGTCCAGGAGTGGTTTCTCAAATACCCTGACCGCAACAGACCAGAAACCCAAATTCTGAAGCTATTGGAAATTAGCCTCAACAAAAACGATTTTGAATTTGAAGAGCATCACTACTTACAAATAAAAGGAACTGCTATGGGGAAGCGCTTTGCTCCGGCCTATGCTGACATCTATATGGCCCATTGGGAAGCCACAGTATTCCCAAAATGCACACACAAACCTACACACTACTTCAGGTACCTCGATGACATCTGGGGAACCTGGACGCACGGCCCACAGGCCTTTCAAGAATTCATTAACACCCTCAACACACACCACAGGTCCATTAAACTCAAATACACCAAGCAGGAAAACCAGATAGATTTCCTAGACACCACCACGTACAAGGGTTCCTCCTTCAACAACACAGGCAAACTGGACATTAAGGTATATTTCAAAGACACGGACACACACGGCTTACTGCACAAAGACAGCTTCCATCCAAAACATACTTTCAAAGGACTGGTAAAATCACAACTCCTACGCTTCCACAAAATCTGCACACAACAACAAGACTTTGAGGAAGCCAAACACACACTCTTCCAAGCTCTACGCCTGAGAGGATACACACGAAGTTTCCTCAGAAATGTGGCACAAACATTTCTAAACAGAAAAACACCTGATGACAGCAAAATAATACCCCTCATCACAACATACTCCCAACTCAGCGTAATAACCAACCAAAAACTAAAGTCTACATTCACCACGATATTAGAAAACACAAACCTACTGAGGGAACACAAAATCATATCTGCATATAGAAAAAACAAAAACCTACAGGATTATTTAGTCCAAAGCAAACTAAAACCTGTACAAAACAGATCAAATACACCAAAAGCCAAACACTTCAAACAGAAAACAACGATCCAAAACAACAAAACCAAAGAAATTTTCCAGTTGCAAAGGGCGCTCTCAGAAAACACCAATAACGCTGTCTATGGCATCCAGTGCAAAACGTGCGGGGTGACCTATGTGGGGGAAACAGGTAACTCCATCCGAACCCGACTGGCACAACACAGGTACAACATCCGGAACCAGCGGGAAAGGAGGACTCACCTGGTGGCACACTTCCTACAGCACGGGCTGGAAGCGCTGGAGGCCACAGGACTGGAGAGCAACCCCAACTGGACAGAGATGGAAAGAAAGAAAAAGGAAACGGAGTGGATCAAAAGACTTCATACTACCTTTCCACAAGGCCTGAACATCAGAAAATAAACTGGGAGGGTTTCAGTCGTTGGAAGGAGAGTGCAACACTCCTTGTCCCAGATGGTCCCTTTTTAGAGAAAATCTGGGAGAAAGAGCTTTGTTCCCCTACCCTAACTAGCCAGTTCCTACAGGGACTGGAACTCTTCACAGTCACTGTTTCAGCACTCAGGCAACAAACAAAAGAAGACCTAAAACCAATTGAAACTTTCACAGCCCACACACCAGTCCTACCAGGAAGGAAAACAAAAGACCCTAACGGCCTATTGAGAGGTTAACGGCCCATACATAATCCTAAGCAGGAAAGCAGAAACCCATTCACCCACTGAAACTGCACCTACAAACACAGAAACAAAAGGAATAGGATTCAAACCACCCCCCTGGGAGGAACTACACTCACCGCCCCTTTGAAAACAAGATAAAAACAGGCCAACAGGGACACAGTGCCCCATAACAACGCCTGAAGAAGACCCAGGCAGGTCGAAACGTCGCGACACAAAGAAAAGCAAGATTGCCTTTTCACGGAGCCACAGACTCTACAGAGGTAAATTGCCTAACAGTGGAAACCTAACGGTGCCAACGAAGCTTTAGGCATTTTACTGGTAAGTATGGATCGTTATGGTATGCGTCAACCCAGAGTTGACAACGCACGCTGCCGTACGGTCACTCTCCACACCGCCGCCCACACCGCCTACACACCAAACCACACCACATCAAACACATCAAACAGACAGGATACCTTCCAACTAGGAACCAGGATCATCTACAAAATGATCCAGACAGTCCACCACCTAAAAAACACAGCAGTTTCCGGAGGGGAGAACCAGGCACCCGCCAGCCTACGACGGAAGACAGAGGAACTCAAGCACCTCATAAGACCGGCCAACCCAACCGCACTCACATGTTTGAAGCTAGTAAGCAATGCCAAAAACTGGCTCCACACCTCATTGCAGATCCTCGAAGAGCACTACGAGGAAACTCTCACACATCTGTCCAGACGACTGGAGGACCTGGAGCTTCCCCGCTGGGAACAAGCTTTCGCGGTTGCCTCCAACTGGGCAAAGAAAAATTATGGGAGGAAAATACAGAAGGACACGTTGGACCATACACAAGCTATGGTTACTGCTACACTTAGCAACAAGGAATCCACTATCCCCACGTCTCCAAACAGATTCCAAATACTCGACACACTAATCAGGGAAGAGGTAAATGGCTCGGAAGAGACATACGTAACCCAGGCAGAATCCCATCCAGAACCAGTGAAGAGACACTGGGAAAGCAGACATCCAACCCAGAAATCTGGCCCCATGAGAGCCAGAGCATACACTCCGGAAATAGATGACTTTCCTCCGATCCCCATGCCACAAAGGATCCGAAGAGAGCAGAGAAGACAAGAGGGAACCTTGAGAAACACCCTAACTGGAATCTGTATCCCAAACAGCACCACCAGGGTACACCTCTCCCAGGACTCTAGCTCTGACCCTAACCTCAGCCCTAACCCTAACGCTTATACTGACGTTAACACCAACCCCGACACCAACCCTAACCCTAACCTTATCCCCAACCCTAATCCTAACCCTGACATTAACCCCGATCCTAACCCCGACCCTGATCCTAACCCTAACCCTAATACTAACACTGACATTAACCCTGATCCTAACCCCGACCCTGATCCTAACCCTAACCCTAATACTAACACTGACATTAACCCTGATCCTAACCCCGACCCTGATCCTAACCCTAACCCTAATACTAACACTGACATTAACCCTGATCCTAACCCCGACCCTGATCCTAACCCTAACCCTAATACTAACACTGACATTAACCCTGATCCTAACCCCGACCCTGATCCTAACCCTAACCCTAATCTTAACCCTGACATCAACCCTGATCCCAACCCCGACCCTGATCCTAACCCTGACTCCGACCCCGACTATTACCCCCCCACACCACCACCAGCCCAACCAAGATACAGACCACACCAACATGACAAGACCACAAGAAAGCTAACGGACTGGAAGCTGGAAACCCACAAACGCTGGCTCTGCATAGGGGACTCCAATTTATCAAGAATACCCCCCTATGAAAATCCAGATCTACAGATAGAAAGCTACCCAGGAGCATCATTTTACAATGCAGCAAACCTCCTACAACACACCCCCCGCAACACAGGAGTGGAGAAAATCATTCTGTCCTTTGGAATCAATAACAAGGCACAAAAAGCAAAGGAAACAGCCATCAAACAACTACAACAGATGCTACGGGAAGCTAAGGGAACCTTCCCATCTGCAGAAATATACATCCCACTGATGAATTACTCCAGAGACCTGGAACCAGGATTCAGGAAAAACCTGGACACAATAAACAATCACATACAGCAAAACATGCCATACCTCCCCAAACTGGAAGAAGCCCTTTTCAAGACAGAAAGAGATGGAATTCACTGGACCACCGCAACAGCTCAAAAAATGCTAGACCACTGGTCACAACATTTAAACTGGTAAGCCCCAAAGCCGCAGAACAAGATGGGGACAAGAACAACAAAAACATTGTAAATCTAAGCAACAACTTCCACCCCACAACTGAACAAATAAACCTCCTCAATAAGGGCTTATCATTTGTCCCCACAGTAGGGACAAAGAAAGGTCAGAAAACCCGACTGAAAAGTGAAATCCGACAATACCACCGTCGCCTTAAACTGACTGCCTTCTTTGAGGATAAAGACACCGACACAGAAAGGGTTCCCTTCCTGCCTAAATCCAGTTGGGAACCAAGGGAAAACCAACTGCCACCAGAAATCCAGGAAATAATCCAAGAGGACAACACAATTCTACAAAAACTCCGACCATACAGGGACTCACACAACATAACAAAGGAGGAAACCGTAGCCTTAAAACATTTAAAGGAAAACAAACATATAGTCATAAAACCAGCAGACAAAGGGAGTGCAATAGTTATCATGGATAGAGAACAATACATTGCAGAAGCACACAGACAATTAAATAATCAGGAACACTATACTACTTTGGAAGAACCGCTGTACAAACAAACAGCACTAGAAATAGGGCAAATCCTACAAACTCTGGTTGAACTAAAACACCTAACAAAAAAACAGGCATTCTACCTAAGAGGAGAGGAATCACCACGACCGAGGATCTTCTACCTCCTCCCAAAAATTCATAAAGCCCCAGAAACATGGCCACTCCCCTACGAAATTCCACCTGGGAGGCCCATAGTGTCCGACTGCAACAGTGAATCCTACAGAATAGCAGAATATCTAGACCATTTCCTCAACCCCATTTCTAAACACCACCCAAGTTACATCAAAGACACCTATGACTTTGTAGCCAAAGTCAAAAATGCTACAATACAACAGGAAGCCTTCCTGTTCACCATTGACATTGACAGTTTATACACCAACATTGAAACTACGGAGGGACTGAAAGCAGTCCAGGAGTGGTTTCTCAAATACCCTGACCGCAACAGACCAGAAACCCAAATTCTGAAGCTATTGGAAATTAGCCTCAACAAAAACGATTTTGAATTTGAAGAGCATCACTACTTACAAATAAAAGGAACTGCTATGGGGAAGCGCTTTGCTCCGGCCTATGCTGACATCTATATGGCCCATTGGGAAGCCACAGTATTCCCAAAATGCACACACAAACCTACACACTACTTCAGGTACCTCGATGACATCTGGGGAACCTGGACGCACGGCCCACAGGCCTTTCAAGAATTCATTAACACCCTCAACACACACCACAGGTCCATTAAACTCAAATACACCAAGCAGGAAAACCAGATAGATTTCCTAGACACCACCACGTACAAGGGTTCCTCCTTCAACAACACAGGCAAACTGGACATTAAGGTATATTTCAAAGACACGGACACACACGGCTTACTGCACAAAGACAGCTTCCATCCAAAACATACTTTCAAAGGACTGGTAAAATCACAACTCCTACGCTTCCACAAAATCTGCACACAACAACAAGACTTTGAGGAAGCCAAACACACACTCTTCCAAGCTCTACGCCTGAGAGGATACACACGAAGTTTCCTCAGAAATGTGGCACAAACATTTCTAAACAGAAAAACACCTGATGACAGCAAAATAATACCCCTCATCACAACATACTCCCAACTCAGCGTAATAACCAACCAAAAACTAAAGTCTACATTCACCACGATATTAGAAAACACAAACCTACTGAGGGAACACAAAATCATATCTGCATATAGAAAAAACAAAAACCTACAGGATTATTTAGTCCAAAGCAAACTAAAACCTGTACAAAACAGATCAAATACACCAAAAGCCAAACACTTCAAACAGAAAACAACGATCCAAAACAACAAAACCAAAGAAATTTTCCAGTTGCAAAGGGCGCTCTCAGAAAACACCAATAACGCTGTCTATGGCATCCAGTGCAAAACGTGCGGGGTGACCTATGTGGGGGAAACAGGTAACTCCATCCGAACCCGACTGGCACAACACAGGTACAACATCCGGAACCAGCGGGAAAGGAGGACTCACCTGGTGGCACACTTCCTACAGCACGGGCTGGAAGCGCTGGAGGCCACAGGACTGGAGAGCAACCCCAACTGGACAGAGATGGAAAGAAAGAAAAAGGAAACGGAGTGGATCAAAAGACTTCATACTACCTTTCCACAAGGCCTGAACATCAGAAAATAAACTGGGAGGGTTTCAGTCGTTGGAAGGAGAGTGCAACACTCCTTGTCCCAGATGGTCCCTTTTTAGAGAAAATCTGGGAGAAAGAGCTTTGTTCCCCTACCCTAACTAGCCAGATCCTACAGGGACTGGAACTCTTCACAGTCACTGTTTCAGCACTCAGGCAACAAACAAAAGAAGACCTAAAACCAATTGAAACTTTCACAGCCCACACACCAGTCCTACCAGGAAGGAAAACAAAAGACCCTAACGGCCTATTGAGAGGTTAACGGCCCATACATAATCCTAAGCAGGAAAGCAGAAACCCATTCACCCACTGAAACTGCACCTACAAACACAGAAACAAAAGGAATAGGATTCAAACCACCCCCCTGGGAGGAACTACACTCACCGCCCCTTTGAAAACAAGATAAAAACAGGCCAACAGGGACACAGTGCCCCATAACAACGCCTGAAGAAGACCCAGGCAGGTCGAAACGTCGCGACACAAAGAAAAGCAAGATTGCCTTTTCACGGAGCCACAGACTCTACAGAGGTAAATTGCCTAACAGTGGAAACCTAACGGTGCCAACGAAGCTTTAGGCATTTTACTGGTAAGTATGGATCGTTATGGTATGCGTCAACCCAGAGTTGACAACGCACGCTGCCGTACGGTCACTCTCCACACCGCCGCCCACACCGCCTACACACCAAACCACACCACATCAAACACATCAAACAGACAGGATACCTTCCAACTAGGAACCAGGATCATCTACAAAATGATCCAGACAGTCCACCACCTAAAAAACACAGCAGTTTCCGGAGGGGAGAACCAGGCACCCGCCAGCCTACGACGGAAGACAGAGGAACTCAAGCACCTCATAAGACCGGCCAACCCAACCGCACTCACATGTTTGAAGCTAGTAAGCAATGCCAAAAACTGGCTCCACACCTCATTGCAGATCCTCGAAGAGCACTACGAGGAAACTCTCACACATCTGTCCAGACGACTGGAGGACCTGGAGCTTCCCCGCTGGGAACAAGCTTTCGCGGTTGCCTCCAACTGGGCAAAGAAAAATTATGGGAGGAAAATACAGAAGGACACGTTGGACCATACACAAGCTATGGTTACTGCTACACTTAGCAACAAGGAATCCACTATCCCCACGTCTCCAAACAGATTCCAAATACTCGACACACTAATCAGGGAAGAGGTAAATGGCTCGGAAGAGACATACGTAACCCAGGCAGAATCCCATCCAGAACCAGTGAAGAGACACTGGGAAAGCAGACATCCAACCCAGAAATCTGGCCCCATGAGAGCCAGAGCATACACTCCGGAAATAGATGACTTTCCTCCGATCCCCATGCCACAAAGGATCCGAAGAGAGCAGAGAAGACAAGAGGGAACCTTGAGAAACACCCTAACTGGAATCTGTATCCCAAACAGCACCACCAGGGTACACCTCTCCCAGGACTCTAGCTCTGACCCTAACCTCAGCCCTAACCCTAACGCTTATACTGACGTTAACACCAACCCCGACACCAACCCTAACCCTAACCTTATCCCCAACCCTAATCCTAACCCTGACATTAACCCCGATCCTAACCCCGACCCTGATCCTAACCCTAACCCTAATACTAACACTGACATTAACCCTGATCCTAACCCCGACCCTGATCCTAACCCTAACCCTAATACTAACACTGACATTAACCCTGATCCTAACCCCGACCCTGATCCTAACCCTAACCCTAATACTAACACTGACATTAACCCTGATCCTAACCCCGACCCTGATCCTAACCCTAACCCTAATACTAACACTGACATTAACCCTGATCCTAACCCCGACCCTGATCCTAACCCTAACCCTAATCTTAACCCTGACATCAACCCTGATCCCAACCCCGACCCTGATCCTAACCCTGACTCCGACCCCGACTATTACCCCCCCACACCACCACCAGCCCAACCAAGATACAGACCACACCAACATGACAAGACCACAAGAAAGCTAACGGACTGGAAGCTGGAAACCCACAAACGCTGGCTCTGCATAGGGGACTCCAATTTATCAAGAATACCCCCCTATGAAAATCCAGATCTACAGATAGAAAGCTACCCAGGAGCATCATTTTACAATGCAGCAAACCTCCTACAACACACCCCCCGCAACACAGGAGTGGAGAAAATCATTCTGTCCTTTGGAATCAATAACAAGGCACAAAAAGCAAAGGAAACAGCCATCAAACAACTACAACAGATGCTACGGGAAGCTAAGGGAACCTTCCCATCTGCAGAAATATACATCCCACTGATGAATTACTCCAGAGACCTGGAACCAGGATTCAGGAAAAACCTGGACACAATAAACAATCACATACAGCAAAACATGCCATACCTCCCCAAACTGGAAGAAGCCCTTTTCAAGACAGAAAGAGATGGAATTCACTGGACCACCGCAACAGCTCAAAAAATGCTAGACCACTGGTCACAACATTTAAACTGGTAAGCCCCAAAGCCGCAGAACAAGATGGGGACAAGAACAACAAAAACATTGTAAATCTAAGCAACAACTTCCACCCCACAACTGAACAAATAAACCTCCTCAATAAGGGCTTATCATTTGTCCCCACAGTAGGGACAAAGAAAGGTCAGAAAACCCGACTGAAAAGTGAAATCCGACAATACCACCGTCGCCTTAAACTGACTGCCTTCTTTGAGGATAAAGACACCGACACAGAAAGGGTTCCCTTCCTGCCTAAATCCAGTTGGGAACCAAGGGAAAACCAACTGCCACCAGAAATCCAGGAAATAATCCAAGAGGACAACACAATTCTACAAAAACTCCGACCATACAGGGACTCACACAACATAACAAAGGAGGAAACCGTAGCCTTAAAACATTTAAAGGAAAACAAACATATAGTCATAAAACCAGCAGACAAAGGGAGTGCAATAGTTATCATGGATAGAGAACAATACATTGCAGAAGCACACAGACAATTAAATAATCAGGAACACTATACTACTTTGGAAGAACCGCTGTACAAACAAACAGCACTAGAAATAGGGCAAATCCTACAAACTCTGGTTGAACTAAAACACCTAACAAAAAAACAGGCATTCTACCTAAGAGGAGAGGAATCACCACGACCGAGGATCTTCTACCTCCTCCCAAAAATTCATAAAGCCCCAGAAACATGGCCACTCCCCTACGAAATTCCACCTGGGAGGCCCATAGTGTCCGACTGCAACAGTGAATCCTACAGAATAGCAGAATATCTAGACCATTTCCTCAACCCCATTTCTAAACACCACCCAAGTTACATCAAAGACACCTATGACTTTGTAGCCAAAGTCAAAAATGCTACAATACAACAGGAAGCCTTCCTGTTCACCATTGACATTGACAGTTTATACACCAACATTGAAACTACGGAGGGACTGAAAGCAGTCCAGGAGTGGTTTCTCAAATACCCTGACCGCAACAGACCAGAAACCCAAATTCTGAAGCTATTGGAAATTAGCCTCAACAAAAACGATTTTGAATTTGAAGAGCATCACTACTTACAAATAAAAGGAACTGCTATGGGGAAGCGCTTTGCTCCGGCCTATGCTGACATCTATATGGCCCATTGGGAAGCCACAGTATTCCCAAAATGCACACACAAACCTACACACTACTTCAGGTACCTCGATGACATCTGGGGAACCTGGACGCACGGCCCACAGGCCTTTCAAGAATTCATTAACACCCTCAACACACACCACAGGTCCATTAAACTCAAATACACCAAGCAGGAAAACCAGATAGATTTCCTAGACACCACCACGTACAAGGGTTCCTCCTTCAACAACACAGGCAAACTGGACATTAAGGTATATTTCAAAGACACGGACACACACGGCTTACTGCACAAAGACAGCTTCCATCCAAAACATACTTTCAAAGGACTGGTAAAATCACAACTCCTACGCTTCCACAAAATCTGCACACAACAACAAGACTTTGAGGAAGCCAAACACACACTCTTCCAAGCTCTACGCCTGAGAGGATACACACGAAGTTTCCTCAGAAATGTGGCACAAACATTTCTAAACAGAAAAACACCTGATGACAGCAAAATAATACCCCTCATCACAACATACTCCCAACTCAGCGTAATAACCAACCAAAAACTAAAGTCTACATTCACCACGATATTAGAAAACACAAACCTACTGAGGGAACACAAAATCATATCTGCATATAGAAAAAACAAAAACCTACAGGATTATTTAGTCCAAAGCAAACTAAAACCTGTACAAAACAGATCAAATACACCAAAAGCCAAACACTTCAAACAGAAAACAACGATCCAAAACAACAAAACCAAAGAAATTTTCCAGTTGCAAAGGGCGCTCTCAGAAAACACCAATAACGCTGTCTATGGCATCCAGTGCAAAACGTGCGGGGTGACCTATGTGGGGGAAACAGGTAACTCCATCCGAACCCGACTGGCACAACACAGGTACAACATCCGGAACCAGCGGGAAAGGAGGACTCACCTGGTGGCACACTTCCTACAGCACGGGCTGGAAGCGCTGGAGGCCACAGGACTGGAGAGCAACCCCAACTGGACAGAGATGGAAAGAAAGAAAAAGGAAACGGAGTGGATCAAAAGACTTCATACTACCTTTCCACAAGGCCTGAACATCAGAAAATAAACTGGGAGGGTTTCAGTCGTTGGAAGGAGAGTGCAACACTCCTTGTCCCAGATGGTCCCTTTTTAGAGAAAATCTGGGAGAAAGAGCTTTGTTCCCCTACCCTAACTAGCCAGATCCTACAGGGACTGGAACTCTTCACAGTCACTGTTTCAGCACTCAGGCAACAAACAAAAGAAGACCTAAAACCAATTGAAACTTTCACAGCCCACACACCAGTCCTACCAGGAAGGAAAACAAAAGACCCTAACGGCCTATTGAGAGGTTAACGGCCCATACATAATCCTAAGCAGGAAAGCAGAAACCCATTCACCCACTGAAACTGCACCTACAAACACAGAAACAAAAGGAATAGGATTCAAACCACCCCCCTGGGAGGAACTACACTCACCGCCCCTTTGAAAACAAGATAAAAACAGGCCAACAGGGACACAGTGCCCCATAACAACGCCTGAAGAAGACCCAGGCAGGTCGAAACGTCGCGACACAAAGAAAAGCAAGATTGCCTTTTCACGGAGCCACAGACTCTACAGAGGTAAATTGCCTAACAGTGGAAACCTAACGGTGCCAACGAAGCTTTAGGCATTTTACTGGTAAGTATGGATCGTTATGGTATGCGTCAACCCAGAGTTGACAACGCACGCTGCCGTACGGTCACTCTCCACACCGCCGCCCACACCGCCTACACACCAAACCACACCACATCAAACACATCAAACAGACAGGATACCTTCCAACTAGGAACCAGGATCATCTACAAAATGATCCAGACAGTCCACCACCTAAAAAACACAGCAGTTTCCGGAGGGGAGAACCAGGCACCCGCCAGCCTACGACGGAAGACAGAGGAACTCAAGCACCTCATAAGACCGGCCAACCCAACCGCACTCACATGTTTGAAGCTAGTAAGCAATGCCAAAAACTGGCTCCACACCTCATTGCAGATCCTCGAAGAGCACTACGAGGAAACTCTCACACATCTGTCCAGACGACTGGAGGACCTGGAGCTTCCCCGCTGGGAACAAGCTTTCGCGGTTGCCTCCAACTGGGCAAAGAAAAATTATGGGAGGAAAATACAGAAGGACACGTTGGACCATACACAAGCTATGGTTACTGCTACACTTAGCAACAAGGAATCCACTATCCCCACGTCTCCAAACAGATTCCAAATACTCGACACACTAATCAGGGAAGAGGTAAATGGCTCGGAAGAGACATACGTAACCCAGGCAGAATCCCATCCAGAACCAGTGAAGAGACACTGGGAAAGCAGACATCCAACCCAGAAATCTGGCCCCATGAGAGCCAGAGCATACACTCCGGAAATAGATGACTTTCCTCCGATCCCCATGCCACAAAGGATCCGAAGAGAGCAGAGAAGACAAGAGGGAACCTTGAGAAACACCCTAACTGGAATCTGTATCCCAAACAGCACCACCAGGGTACACCTCTCCCAGGACTCTAGCTCTGACCCTAACCTCAGCCCTAACCCTAACGCTTATACTGACGTTAACACCAACCCCGACACCAACCCTAACCCTAACCTTATCCCCAACCCTAATCCTAACCCTGACATTAACCCCGATCCTAACCCCGACCCTGATCCTAACCCTAACCCTAATACTAACACTGACATTAACCCTGATCCTAACCCCGACCCTGATCCTAACCCTAACCCTAATACTAACACTGACATTAACCCTGATCCTAACCCCGACCCTGATCCTAACCCTAACCCTAATACTAACACTGACATTAACCCTGATCCTAACCCCGACCCTGATCCTAACCCTAACCCTAATACTAACACTGACATTAACCCTGATCCTAACCCCGACCCTGATCCTAACCCTAACCCTAATCTTAACCCTGACATCAACCCTGATCCCAACCCCGACCCTGATCCTAACCCTGACTCCGACCCCGACTATTACCCCCCCACACCACCACCAGCCCAACCAAGATACAGACCACACCAACATGACAAGACCACAAGAAAGCTAACGGACTGGAAGCTGGAAACCCACAAACGCTGGCTCTGCATAGGGGACTCCAATTTATCAAGAATACCCCCCTATGAAAATCCAGATCTACAGATAGAAAGCTACCCAGGAGCATCATTTTACAATGCAGCAAACCTCCTACAACACACCCCCCGCAACACAGGAGTGGAGAAAATCATTCTGTCCTTTGGAATCAATAACAAGGCACAAAAAGCAAAGGAAACAGCCATCAAACAACTACAACAGATGCTACGGGAAGCTAAGGGAACCTTCCCATCTGCAGAAATATACATCCCACTGATGAATTACTCCAGAGACCTGGAACCAGGATTCAGGAAAAACCTGGACACAATAAACAATCACATACAGCAAAACATGCCATACCTCCCCAAACTGGAAGAAGCCCTTTTCAAGACAGAAAGAGATGGAATTCACTGGACCACCGCAACAGCTCAAAAAATGCTAGACCACTGGTCACAACATTTAAACTGGTAAGCCCCAAAGCCGCAGAACAAGATGGGGACAAGAACAACAAAAACATTGTAAATCTAAGCAACAACTTCCACCCCACAACTGAACAAATAAACCTCCTCAATAAGGGCTTATCATTTGTCCCCACAGTAGGGACAAAGAAAGGTCAGAAAACCCGACTGAAAAGTGAAATCCGACAATACCACCGTCGCCTTAAACTGACTGCCTTCTTTGAGGATAAAGACACCGACACAGAAAGGGTTCCCTTCCTGCCTAAATCCAGTTGGGAACCAAGGGAAAACCAACTGCCACCAGAAATCCAGGAAATAATCCAAGAGGACAACACAATTCTACAAAAACTCCGACCATACAGGGACTCACACAACATAACAAAGGAGGAAACCGTAGCCTTAAAACATTTAAAGGAAAACAAACATATAGTCATAAAACCAGCAGACAAAGGGAGTGCAATAGTTATCATGGATAGAGAACAATACATTGCAGAAGCACACAGACAATTAAATAATCAGGAACACTATACTACTTTGGAAGAACCGCTGTACAAACAAACAGCACTAGAAATAGGGCAAATCCTACAAACTCTGGTTGAACTAAAACACCTAACAAAAAAACAGGCATTCTACCTAAGAGGAGAGGAATCACCACGACCGAGGATCTTCTACCTCCTCCCAAAAATTCATAAAGCCCCAGAAACATGGCCACTCCCCTACGAAATTCCACCTGGGAGGCCCATAGTGTCCGACTGCAACAGTGAATCCTACAGAATAGCAGAATATCTAGACCATTTCCTCAACCCCATTTCTAAACACCACCCAAGTTACATCAAAGACACCTATGACTTTGTAGCCAAAGTCAAAAATGCTACAATACAACAGGAAGCCTTCCTGTTCACCATTGACATTGACAGTTTATACACCAACATTGAAACTACGGAGGGACTGAAAGCAGTCCAGGAGTGGTTTCTCAAATACCCTGACCGCAACAGACCAGAAACCCAAATTCTGAAGCTATTGGAAATTAGCCTCAACAAAAACGATTTTGAATTTGAAGAGCATCACTACTTACAAATAAAAGGAACTGCTATGGGGAAGCGCTTTGCTCCGGCCTATGCTGACATCTATATGGCCCATTGGGAAGCCACAGTATTCCCAAAATGCACACACAAACCTACACACTACTTCAGGTACCTCGATGACATCTGGGGAACCTGGACGCACGGCCCACAGGCCTTTCAAGAATTCATTAACACCCTCAACACACACCACAGGTCCATTAAACTCAAATACACCAAGCAGGAAAACCAGATAGATTTCCTAGACACCACCACGTACAAGGGTTCCTCCTTCAACAACACAGGCAAACTGGACATTAAGGTATATTTCAAAGACACGGACACACACGGCTTACTGCACAAAGACAGCTTCCATCCAAAACATACTTTCAAAGGACTGGTAAAATCACAACTCCTACGCTTCCACAAAATCTGCACACAACAACAAGACTTTGAGGAAGCCAAACACACACTCTTCCAAGCTCTACGCCTGAGAGGATACACACGAAGTTTCCTCAGAAATGTGGCACAAACATTTCTAAACAGAAAAACACCTGATGACAGCAAAATAATACCCCTCATCACAACATACTCCCAACTCAGCGTAATAACCAACCAAAAACTAAAGTCTACATTCACCACGATATTAGAAAACACAAACCTACTGAGGGAACACAAAATCATATCTGCATATAGAAAAAACAAAAACCTACAGGATTATTTAGTCCAAAGCAAACTAAAACCTGTACAAAACAGATCAAATACACCAAAAGCCAAACACTTCAAACAGAAAACAACGATCCAAAACAACAAAACCAAAGAAATTTTCCAGTTGCAAAGGGCGCTCTCAGAAAACACCAATAACGCTGTCTATGGCATCCAGTGCAAAACGTGCGGGGTGACCTATGTGGGGGAAACAGGTAACTCCATCCGAACCCGACTGGCACAACACAGGTACAACATCCGGAACCAGCGGGAAAGGAGGACTCACCTGGTGGCACACTTCCTACAGCACGGGCTGGAAGCGCTGGAGGCCACAGGACTGGAGAGCAACCCCAACTGGACAGAGATGGAAAGAAAGAAAAAGGAAACGGAGTGGATCAAAAGACTTCATACTACCTTTCCACAAGGCCTGAACATCAGAAAATAAACTGGGAGGGTTTCAGTCGTTGGAAGGAGAGTGCAACACTCCTTGTCCCAGATGGTCCCTTTTTAGAGAAAATCTGGGAGAAAGAGCTTTGTTCCCCTACCCTAACCCTAACCCTAACCCTAACCCTAACCCTAACCCTAACCCTAACCCTAACCCTAACCCTAACCCTACGAAATTCCACCTGGGAGGCCCATAGTGTCCGACTGCAACAGTGAATCCTACAGAATAGCAGAATATCTAGACCATTTCCTCAACCCCATTTCTAAACACCACCCAAGTTACATCAAAGACACCTATGACTTTGTAGCCAAAGTCAAAAATGCTACAATACAACAGGAAGCCTTCCTGTTCACCATTGACATTGACAGTTTATACACCAACATTGAAACTACGGAGGGACTGAAAGCAGTCCAGGAGTGGTTTCTCAAATACCCTGACCGCAACAGACCAGAAACCCAAATTCTGAAGCTATTGGAAATTAGCCTCAACAAAAACGATTTTGAATTTGAAGAGCATCACTACTTACAAATAAAAGGAACTGCTATGGGGAAGCGCTTTGCTCCGGCCTATGCTGACATCTATATGGCCCATTGGGAAGCCACAGTATTCCCAAAATGCACACACAAACCTACACACTACTTCAGGTACCTCGACGACATCTGGGGAACCTGGACGCACGGCCCACAGGCCTTTCAAGAATTCATTAACACCCTCAACACACACCACAGGTCCATTAAACTCAAATACACCAAGCAGGAAAACCAGATAGATTTCCTAGACACCACCACATACAAGGGTTCCTCCTTCAACAACACAGGCAAACTGGACATTAAGGTATATTTCAAAGACACGGACACACACGGCTTACTGCACAAAGACAGCTTCCATCCAAAACATACTTTCAAAGGACTGGTAAAATCACAACTCCTACGCTTCCACAAAATCTGCACACAACAACAAGACTTTGAGGAAGCCAAACACACACTCTTCCAAGCTCTACGCCTGAGAGGATACACACGAAGTTTCCTCAGAAATGTGGCACAAACATTTCTAAACAGAAAAACACCTGATGACAGCAAAATAATACCCCTCATCACAACATACTCCCAACTCAGCGTAATAACCAACCAAAAACTAAAGTCTACATTCACCACGATATTAGAAAACACAAACCTACTGAGGGAACACAAAATCATATCTGCATATAGAAAAAACAAAAACCTACAGGATTATTTAGTCCGAAGCAAACTAAAGCCTGTACAAAACAGATCAAATACACCAAAAGCCAAACACTTCAAACAGAAAACAACGATCCAAAACAACAAAACCAAAGAAATCTTCCAGTTGCAAAGGGCGCTCTCAGAAAACACCAATAACGCTGTCTATGGCATCCAGTGCAAAACGTGCGGGGTGACCTATGTGGGGGAAACAGGTAACTCCATCCGAACCCGACTGGCACAACACAGGTACAACATCCGGAACCAGCGGGAAAGGAGGACTCACCTGGTGGCACACTTCCTACAGCACGGGCTGGAAGCGCTGGAGGCCACAGGACTGGAGAGCAACCCCAACTGGACAGAGATGGAAAGAAAGAAAAAGGAAACGGAGTGGATCAAAAGGCTTCATACTACCTTTCCACAAGGCCTGAACATCAGAAAATAAACTGGGAGGGTTTCAGTCGTTGGAAGGAGAGTGCAACACTCCTTGTCCCAGATGGTCCCTTTTTAGAGAAAATCTGGGAGAAAGAGCTTTGTTCCCTAACCCTAACCCTAACCCCTAACCCCTAACCCCTAACCCCTAACCCTAACCCCTAACCCTGACCCTGACCCTGACCCAAAATCATATCTGCATATAGAAAAAACAAAAACCTACAGGATTATTTAGTCCAAAGCAAACTAAAACCTGTACAAAACAGATCAAATACACCAAAAGCCAAACACTTCAAACAGAAAACAACGATCCAAAACAACAAAACCAAAGAAATCTTCCAGTTGCAAAGGGCGCTCTCAGAAAACACCAATAACGCTGTCTATGGCATCCAGTGCAAAACGTGCGGGGTGACCTATGTGGGGGAAACAGGTAACTCCATCCGAACCCGACTGGCACAACACAGGTACAACATCCGGAACCAGCGGGAAAGGAGGACTCACCTGGTGGCACACTTCCTACAGCACGGGCTGGAAGCGCTGGAGGCCACAGGACTGGAGAGCAACCCCAACTGGACAGAGATGGAAAGAAAGAAAAAGGAAACGGAGTGGATCAAAAGACTTCATACTACCTTTCCACAAGGCCTGAACATCAGAAAATAAACTGGGAGGGTTTCAGTCGTTGGAAGGAGAGTGCAACACTCCTTGTCCCAGATGGTCCCTTTTTAGAGAAAATCTGGGAGAAAGAGCTTTGTTCCCCTACCCTAACTAGCCAGATCCTACAGGGACTGGAACTCTTCACAGTCACTGTTCCAGCACTCAGGCAACAAACAAAAGAAGACCTAAAACCAATTGAAACATTCACAGCCCACACACCAGTCCTACCAGGAAGGAAAACAAAAGACCCTAACGGCCTATTGAGAGGTTAACGGCCCATACATAATCCTAAGCAGGAAAGCAGAAACCCATTCACCCACTGAAACTGCACCTACTCACACAGAAACAAAAGGAATAGGATTCAAACCACCCCCCTAGGAGGAACTACACTCACCGCCCCTTTGAAAACAAGATAAAAACAGGCCAACAGGGACACAGTGCCCCATAACAACGCCTGAAGAAGACCCAGGCAGGTCGAAACGTCGCGACACAAAGAAAAGCAAGATTGCCTTTTCACGGAGCCACAGACTCTACAGAGGTAAATTGCCTAACAGTGGAAACCTAACGGTGCCAACGAAGCTTTAGGCATTTTACTGGTAAGTATGGATCGTTATGGTATGCGTCAACCCAGAGTTGACAACGCACGCTGCCGTACGGTCACTCTCCACACCGCCGCCCACACCCCCTACACACCAAACCACACCACATCAAACACATCAAACAGACAGGATACCTTCCAACTAGGAACCAGGATCATCTACAAAATGATCCAGACAGTCCACCACCTAAAAAACACAGCAGTTTCCGGAGGGGAGAACCAGGCACCCGCCAGCCTACGACGGAAGACAGAGGAACTCAAGCACCTCATAAGACCGGCCAACCCAACCGCACTCACATGTTTGAAGCTAGTAAGCAATGCCAAAAACTGGCTCCACACCTCATTGCAGATCCTCGAAGAGCACTACGAGGAAACTCTCACACATCTGTCCAGACGACTGGAGGACCTGGAGCTTCCCCGCTGGGAACAAGCTTTCGCGGTTGCCTCCAACTGGGCAAAGAAAAATTATGGGAGGAAAATACAGAAGGACACGTTGGACCATACACAAGCTATGGTTACTGCTACACTTAGCAACAAGGAATCCACTATCCCCACGTCTCCAAACAGATTCCAAATACTCGACACACTAATCAGGGAAGAGGTAAATGGCTCGGAAGAGACATACGTAACCCAGGCAGAATCCCATCCAGAACCAGTGAAGAGACACTGGGAAAGCAGACATCCAACCCAGAAATCTGGCCCCATGAGAGCCAGAGCATATACTCCGGAAATAGATGACTTTCCTCCGATCCCCATGCCACAAAGGATCCGAAGAGAGCAGAGAAGACAAGAGGGAACCATGAGAAACACCCTAACTGGAATCTGTATCCCAAACAGCACCACCAGGGTACACCTCTCCCAGGACTCTAGCTCTGACCCTAACCTCAGCCCTAACCCTAACGCTTATACTGACGTTAACACCAACCCCGACACCAACCCTAACCTTATCCCCAACCCGAATCCTAACCCTGACATTAACCCCGATCCTAACCCCAACCCTGTTCCTAACCCTAACCCTAATACTAACACTGACATTAACCCTGATCCTAACCCCGACCCTGATCCTAACCCTAACCCTAATACTAACACTGACATTAACCCTGATCCTAACCCCGACCCTGATCCTAACCCTAACCCTAATACTAACACTGACATTAACCCTGATCCTAACCCTAACCCTAATCTTAACCCTGACATCAACCCTGATCCTAACCCCGACCCTGATCCTAACCCTGACTCCGACCCCGACTATTACCCCCCCACACCACCACCAGCCCAACCAAGATACAGACCACACCGACATGACAAGACCACAAGAAAGCTAACGGACTGGAAGCTGGAAACCCACAAACGCTGGCTCTGCATAGGGGACTCCAATTTATCAAGAATACCCCCCTATGAAAATCCAGATCTACAGATAGAAAGCTACCCAGGAGCATCATTTTACAATGCAGCAAACCTCCTACAACACACCCCCCGGAACACAGGAGTGGAGAAAATCATTCTGTCCTTTGGAATCAATAACAAGGCACAAAAAGCAAAGGAAACAGCCATCAAACAACTACAACAGATGCTACGGGAAGCTAAGGGAACCTTCCCATCTGCAGAAATATACATCCCACTGATTAATTACTCCAGAGACCTGGAACCAGGATTCAGGAAAAACCTGGACACAATAAACAATCACATACAGCAAAACATGCCATACCTCCCCAAACTGGAAGAAGCCCTTTTCAAGACAGAAAGAGATGGAATTCACTGGACCACCGCAACAGCTCAAAAAATGCTAGACCACTGGTCACAACATTTAAACTGGTAAGCCCCAAAGCCGCAGAACAAGATGGGGACAAGAACAACAAAAACATTGTAAATCTAAGCAACAACTTCCACCCCACAACTGAACAAATAAACCTCCTCAATAAGGGCTTATCATTTGTCCCCACAGTAGGGACAAAGAAAGGTCAGAAAACCCGACTGAAAAGCGAAATCCGACAATACCACCGTCGCCTTAAACTGACCGCCTTCTTTGAGGATAAAGACACCGACACAGAAAGGGTTCCCTTCCTGCCTAAATCCACTTGGGAACCAAGGGAAAACCAACTGCCACCAGAAATCCAGGAAATAATCCAAGAGGACAACACAATTCTACAAAAACTCCGACCATACAGGGACTCACACAACATAACAAAGGAGGAAACCGTAGCCTTAAAACATTTAAAGGAAAACAAACATATAGTCATAAAACCAGCAGACAAAGGGAGTGCAATAGTTATCATGGATAGAGAACAATACATTGCAGAAGCACACAGACAATTAAATAATCAGGAACACTATACTACTTTGGAAGAACCGCTGTACAAACAAACAGCACTAGAAATAGGGCAAATCCTACAAACTCTGGTTGAACTAAAACACCTAACAAAAAAACAGGCATTCTACCTAAGAGGAGAGGAATCACCACGACCGAGGATCTTCTACCTCCTCCCAAAAATTCATAAAGCCCCAGAAACATGGCCACTCCCCTACGAAATTCCACCTGGGAGGCCCATAGTGTCCGACTGCAACAGTGAATCCTACAGAATAGCAGAATATCTAGACCATTTCCTCAACCCCATTTCTAAACACCACCCAAGTTACATCAAAGACACCTATGACTTTGTAGCCAAAGTCAAAAATGCTACAATACAACAGGAAGCCTTCCTGTTCACCATTGACATTGACAGTTTATACACCAACATTGAAACTACGGAGGGACTGAAAGCAGTCCAGGAGTGGTTTCTCAAATACCCTGACCGCAACAGACCAGAAACCCAAATTCTGAAGCTATTGGAAATTAGCCTCAACAAAAACGATTTTGAATTTGAAGAGCATCACTACTTACAAATAAAAGGAACTGCTATGGGGAAGCGCTTTGCTCCGGCCTATGCTGACATCTA